>NW_024395694.1:0-103332 GCF_016617805.1 Bactrocera tryoni | reverse complement strand
TAGAACGTTTACAAGGTTGAAACAGATATGTGATTTTTCTCAAAACACTACATTTGATTGTGAACACTATTGCCACGCCCCTGGTAGGAACGGAGGACAAGTTGAGGGCTTTCCTTAAAGCTCTTCAAATTTTCTAACCGGTGCAATTTATTTGACCCACTTTCGTCAAATACTTTAGCTAGAGCGTTTAAAGGTTGTAACAAAAATGTGATTTTTCTCAAAAAACTACATTTGTTTGACAATACCATTACCACGCCCTTGGAGGGTGGGAGGACAAGTTGAAGGCTTTCGCAAAAGTCCTTCAAATTGTCTAACGGGTGCAATTTATTTGAACCACCTACGTCAAATACTTTAGTCTATAGCGTTTATATGGTTGAAACAAAAATGTAATTTTTCTCAAATAACTAAATTTTTTGTGAACACTATTACAACGCCCCTGGAAGGGGTAGATTACAAGTTGAGGGCTTTCCTAAATGCTCTTCATATTTGCTAACCGGTGCATTGTAGTTGACTCACCTACGTCAAATTCTTTAGCCGCTAGAGCGTTTACAAAGTTCAAACAAAAATGTGATTTTTCTCATAATAAACTACATTTGTTTGCGAACATTACCACCACGCCCTTGGTGGGTGGGAGGACAAGTTGAAGGCTTTCCTAAAAGCCCTTCAAATTGTCTAACGGGTGCAATTTATTTGAGCCACCTACGTCAAATACTTTAGTCTAGAGCGTTTATAAGGTTGAAACAAAAATGTAATTTTTCTCAAATAACTAAATTTTTTGTGAACAATATTACCACGCCCCTGGTAAGTACAAAGGACAAGTTGAGGGCTTTCTTAAAAGCTCTTCAAATTATTTAATCGGTGCCTATTAGTTGACCCACCTACGTCAAATACTCCAGCCGCCAGAGCGTTTACAATGTTGAAACAAAAATGTGATTTTTCCCAAAAAACTACATTTTTTTGTGAACAGCATTACCACGCCAATGGCGGGGCTAGATGACATGTTGAGGGCTTTCCTAAAATCTCTTCAAATTATCTAACCGGGGAATTTTAGTTGACTCACCTACGTCAAATACTTAAGCCGCTAGGCGTTTACAAGTTTGAAACAAAAATGTGTTTTTTCTCAAAAAACTTCATTTGTTTGTGAACAATATTACCACGCCCTTAGTAGGAATAGATAACAACTTGAAGGTTTTCCTAAAAGCTCTTCAAATTTGCCAACCGTTGCAATTCATTTGACATACTTATGTCAAATAATATAGCCGCTAGAGCATTTACAATGTTGAAAGAGAAATTTGATTTTTCTCAAAAAACTACATTTGTTTGTGAGCACTATTACCACGCCCCTGGTAGAAACGGAGGACAAGTTGAGGGCTTTTCTAAAAGCTATTTAAGTTATCTAATCCGTGCAATTTATACGACCCACCTATGTCAAATACTTTAGGACAAGTTGAGGGCTTTCTTAAAAGCTCTTCAAACTATTTAATCGGTGCATATTAGTTGACCCACCTACGTCAAATACTCCAGCCGCCAGAGCGTTTACAATGTTGAAACAAAAATGTGATTTTTCCCAAAAAACTACATTTTTTTGTGAACAGTATTACATCGCCCCTGGCGGGGCTTGATGACAAGTTGAGGACTTTCCTAAAATCTCTTCATATCATCTAACCGGGGAATTTTAGTTGACTCACCTACGTCAAATATTTAGGCCGCAAGGCGTTTACAAGTTTGAAACAAAAATTTGATTTCTTCAAAAAACTACATTTGTTTGTGAACACTATTATCACACCCCTGGTAGGAACGGAGGACAAGTTAAGAGCTTTCCTTAAATCTCTTCAAAATGTCAAACCGGTGCAATTTTTTGACCCACCTACGGCAAATACTTTAGCCACTAGAGCGTTTACAAAGTTGAAACAAAAATGTGACTTTGCTCAAAAATGTACATCTGTTTGTGAACACTATTACCACGCCCGTAGTAGCAACAGAGGACAAGTTGGGGGCTTTCCTAAAAGCCCTTCAAATTATCTAACCGGTGCTATTTACTTGACATACTACATTTGTTTGTGAACACTATTACCACGCCCGTGGTACGCATAGAGGATATGTTGAGGGTTTTCCTAAAAGTCCTTCAAATTGTCTAACGGGTGCAATTTATTTGAGCCACCTACGTCAAATACTTGAGTCTATAGCTTTTATAAGGTTGAAACAAAAATGTAATTTTTCTCAAATAACTAAATTTTTTGTGAACACTATTACAACGCCCCTGGAAGGGGTAGATGACAAGTTGAGGGCTTTCCTAAATGCTCTTCATATTTGCTAACCGGTGCATTGTAGTTGACTCACCTACGTCAAATTCTTTAGCCGCTAGAGCGTTTACAAAGTTTAAACAAAAATGTGATTTTTCTCATAATAAACTACATTTGTTTGCGAACATTACCACCACGCCCTTGGTGGGTGGGAGGACAAGTTGAAGGCTTTCCTAAAAGCCCTTCAAATTGTCTAACGGGTGCAATTTATTTGAGCCACCTACGTCAAATACTTTAGTCTATAGCTTTTATAAGGTTGAAACAAAAATGTAATTTTTCTCAAATAACTAAATTTTTTGTGAACACTATTACAACGCCCCTGGAAGGGGTAGTTGACAAGTTGAGGGCTTTCCTAAATGCTCTTCATATTTGCTAACCGGTGCATTGTAGTTGACCCACCTACGTCAAATACTCCAGCCGCCAGAGCGTTTACAATGTTGAAACAAAAATGTGATTTTTCCCAAAAAACTACATTTTTTTGTGAACAGTATTACCACGCCCCTGGCGGGGCTAGATGACAAGTTGAGGACTTTCCTAAAATCTCTTCAAATCGTCTAACCGGGGAATTGTAGTTGACTCACCTACGTCAAATACTTAAGCCGCTAGAGCGTTTACAAGTTTGAAACAAAAATTTGATTTTTTCAAAAAACTACATTTGTTTGTGAACACTATTACCACGATCCTTGTAGGAACGGAGGACAAGTTAAGAGCTTTCCTTAAATCTCTTCAAAATGTCAAACCGGTGATATTTTTTGACTCACCTACGGCAAATACTTTAGCCGCTAGAGCGTTTACAATGTTGAAACAAAAATGTCATTTTGCTCAAAAATCTACATCTGTTTGTGAACACTATTACCACGCCCGTGGTAGGAACAGAGGACAAGTTGGGGGCTTTCCTAAAAGCCCTTCAAATTGTCTAACCGGTGCTATTTACTTCACCCACCTACGTCAAATACTTTAGCCGCGAAAGCGTTTAAAAAGTTGAAACAAAAATGTAATGTTTCTCATAAAATACTACATTTGTTTGTGAACACTACTACCACGCCCGTGGTACGCATAGAGGATATGTTGAGGGTTTTTCTAAAAGCTCTTCAAATTTGCTAACCGCTGCAATTCATTTGACCTACTTACGACAAATACTATAGCCGCTAGAGCGTTTACAAGGTTGAAACAGATATGTGATTTTTCTCAAAAAACTACATTTGATTGTGAACACTATTGCCACGCCCCTGGTAGGAACGGAAGACAAGTTGAGGGCTTTCCTTAAAGCTTTCAAATTTTCTAACCGGTGCAATTTATTTGACCCACCTTCGTCAAATACTTTAGCCGCTAGAGCGTTTACAAGGTTGTAACAAAAATGTGATTTTTCTCAAAATACTACATTTGTTTGTGAACACTACTACCACGCCCGTGGTACGCATAGAGGATATGTTGAGGGTTTTTTTAAAAGCTCTTCAAATTTGCTAACCGCTGCAATTCATTTGACCTACTTACGACAAATACTATAGCCGCTAGAGCGTTTACAAGGTTGAAACAGATATGTGATTTTTCTCAAAAAACTACATTTGATTGTGAACACTATTACCACGCCCGTGGTAGGAACAGAGGACAAGTTGGGGGCTTTCCTAAAAGCCCTTCAAATTATCTAACCGGTGCTATTTACTTGACCCACCTACGTCAAATACTTTAGTCTATAGCTTTTATAAGGTTGAAACAAAAATGTAATTTTTCTCAAATAACTAAATTTTTTGTGAACACTATTACAACGCCCCTGGAAGGGGTAGATGACAAGTTGAGGGCTTTCCTAAATGCTCTTCATATTATCTAACCGGTGCATTGTAGTTGACTCACCTACGTCAAATTCTTTAGCCGCTAGAGCGTTTACAAAGTTCAAACAAAAATGTGATTTTTCTCATAAAAAACTACATTTGTCTGTGAACATTATCACCACGCCCTTGGTGGGTGGGAGGTCAAGTTGAAGGCTTTCCTAAAAGCTCTTCAAATTATCTAACCGTTGCGTTTTATTTGACTCACCTACGTCAAATACTTTAGCTGCTAGTGCGTTTACAAAGTTCAAACAAAAATGTGATTTTTCACAAAAAACTACATTTCTTTGTGAACAATATTGCTACGCCCCTGGTAGGGATAGAGGATAGATTGAAGGTTTTTCTAAAAGCTCTTCAAATTTGCTAACCGTTGCAATTCATTTGAGCTACTTACGACAAATACAATAGCCGCTAGAGCGTTTACAAGGTTGAAACAGATATGTGATTTTTCTCAAAAAACTACATTTGTTTGTGAACACCATCACCACGCCATTGGTTGGTGGGAGGACAAGTTGAAGGCTTTCCTAAAAGCCCTTCAAATTGTCTAACGGGTGCAATTTATTTGAGCCACCTACGTCAAATACTTTAGTCTAGAGCGTTTATAAGGTTGAAACAAAAATGTAATTTTTCTCAAATAACTAAATTTTTTGTGAACAATATTACCACGCCCCTGGTAAGAACGGAGGACAAGTTGAGGGCTATCCCAAAAGCTCTTCAAATTATCTAATCGGTGCCTATTAGTTGACTCACCTACGTCTAATACATAAGCCGCTAGGCATTTACAAGTTTGAAAAAAAATTTGATGTTTTCAAAAAACTACATTTGCTTGTGAACACCATCACCACGCCCTTGGTGGGTGGGAGGACAAGTTGAAGGCTTTCCACAAAGCTCTTCAAAATGTCGAACCGGTGCTATTTATTTGACCCACCTACGTCAAATGCTTTAGCTGCGAGAGCGTTTACAAAGTTGAAACAAAATTGCGATTTTTCTCATAAAACCCTGAATGTTTTTTTGAACAGTATCACCACGCCCCTAGTAGAGATAGGTGAAAGGTTGAGGGCTTTCATAAAAGCTCTTCAAATTATCTAACTGGTGCAGTTAATTTGACCCACCTGCGTCAAATACTTTAGCCGCCAGAGCGTTTACAAGGTTGAAACAAACATGTGATTTTTCTCAAAAAACTACATTTGATTGTCAACACTATTACCACGCCCCTGATAAGAACGGACGACAAGTTGAGGGCTTTCCCAAAAGCTCTTCAAATTATCTAATCGGTGCCTATTAGTTGACTCACCTACGTCTAATACTTAAGCCGCTAGGCGTTTACAAGTTTGAAACAAAAATGTGATTTTTTCAAAAAACTACATTAGTTTGTGAACAATATTGCCACGCCCTAAGTAGGGATAGATAATAACTTGAGGGCTTTCCCAAACGCTCTTCAAATTGTCTAACAGGTGCAATTTATTTGACCCACCTACGTCAAATACTCCAGTCGCCAGAGCGTTTACAACGTTGAAACAAAAATGTGATTTTTCCCAAAAATCTACATCTGTTTGTGAACAATATTACCACGCCCGTGGTAGGAACAGAGGACAAGTTGGGGGCTTTCCTAAAAGCCCTTCAAATTATCTAACCGGTGCTATTTACTTGGCCCACCTACGTCAAATACTATAGCCGCGAAAGCGTTTACAAAGTTGAAACAAAAATGTGATGTTTCTCATAAAATACTACATTTGTTTGTGAACACTATTACCACGCCCGTGGTACGCACAGAGGATATGTTGAGACTTTTCCTAAAAGCTCTTCAAATTTGCTAACCGTTGCAATTAATTTGACCTACTTACGACAAATACCAAAGCCGCTAGAGCGTTTACAAGGTTGAAACAGATATGTGATTTTTCTCAAAAAACTACATTTGATTGTGAACACTATTGCCACGCCCCTGGTAGGAACGGAGGACAATTTGAGGGCTTTCCTTAAAGCTCTTCAAATTTTCTAACCGGTGCAATTTATTTGAGCCACCTACGTCAAATACTTTAGTCTATAGCGTTTATAAGGTTGAAATCTTAAATCTCTTCAAATTGTCAAACCGTTGCAATTCATTTGACATGCTTATGTCAAATAATATAGCCGCTAGAGCGTTTACAATGTTGAAAGAGAAATTTGATTTTTCTCAAAAATCTACATCGGTTTGTGAACACTATTACCACGCCCGTGGTAGGGACAGAGGACAAGTTTGGGGCTTTCCTAAAAGCCCTTCAAATTATCTAACCGGTGCTATTTACTTGACCCACCTACGTCAAATACTTTAGCCGCGAAAGCGTTTACAAAGTTGAAACAAAAATGTGATGTTTCTCGTAAAACACTACATTCCTTTGTGAACAATATTGCCTCGCCCGTGGAACGCATAGACGATATGTTGAGGGTGTTCCTAAAAGCTCTTCAAATTTGCTAACCGTTGCAATTCATTTGACCTACTTACGACAAATACTATAGCCGCTAGAGCGTTTACAAGGTTGAAACAGATATGTGATTTTTCTCAAAAAACTACATTGAATTGGGAACACTATTGCCTTGCCCCTGGTAGGAACGGAAGACAAGTTGAGGGCTTTCCTTAAATCTCTTCAAATTTTCTAACCGGTGCAATTTATTTGACCCACCTGCGTCAAATACTTTAGCCGCTAGAGCGTTTACAAGGTCGTAACAAAAATGTGATTTTTCTCAACAAACTACGTTTGTTTGTGAACACAATTACCACGCCCTTGGTGGGTGGGAGGACAAGTTGAAGGCATTCCTAAAAGCCTTTCAAATTGTCTAACAGGTGCAATTTATTTGAGCCACCTACGTCAAATGCTTTAGTCTAGAGCGTTTATAAGGTTGAAACAAAAATGTAATTTTTATCAAATAACTAAATTTTTTGTGAAAAATATTACCACGCCCCTGGTACGGACAAAGGACAAGTAGAAGGCTTTCTTAAAAGCTCTTCAAATTACTTAGTCGGTGCCTATTAGTTGACCCACCTACGTCAAATACTTCAGCCGCCAGAGCGTTTACAATGTTGAAACAAAAAAGTGATTTTTCCCAAAAAACTACATTTTTTTGTGAACAGTATTATCACGCCCCTGGCGGGGCTAGATGACATGTTGAGGGCTTTCCTAAAATCTCTTCAAATTATCTAACCGGGGAATTTTAGTTGACTCACCTACGTCAAATACTTAAGCCGGTAGGCGTTTACAAGTTTGAAAGAAAAATTTGATTTTTTCAAAAAACTACATTTGTTTGTGAACACTATTACCACGCCCCTGGTAGGAACGGAGGACAAGTTAAGAGCTTTTCTTAAATTTCTTCCAAATGTCAGACCGGTGCAATTTTTTGACCCACCTACGGCAAATACTTTAGCCGCTAGAGCGTTTACAAAGTTGAAACAAAAATGTGATGTTTCTCATAAAATACTACATTTGTTTGTGAACACTACTACCACGCCCGTGGTACGCATAGAGGATATGTTGAGGGTTTTTTTAAAAGCTCTTCAAATTTGCTAACCGCTCCAATTCATTTGACCTACTTACGACAAATACTATAGCCGCTAGAGCGTTTACAAGGTTGAAACAGATATGTGATTTTTCTCAAAAAACTACATTTGATTGTGAACACTATTACCACGCCCGTGGTAGGAACAGAGGACAAGTTGGGGGCTTTCCTAAAAGCCCTTCAAATTATCTAACCGGTGCTATTTACTTGACCCACCTACGTCAAATACTTTAGCCGCGAAAGCGTTTAAAAAGTTGAAACAAAAATGTGATGTTTCTCATAAAATACTACATTTGTTTGTGAACACTACTACCACGCCCGTGGTACGCATAGAGGATATGTTGAGGGTTTTTTTAAAAGCTCTTCAAATTTGCTAACCGCTGCAATTCATTTGACCTACTTACGACAAATACTATAGCCGCTAGAGCGTTTACAAGGTTGAAACAGATATGTGATTTTTCTCAAAAAACTACATTTGATTGTGAACACTATTACCACGCCCGTGGTAGGAACAGAGGACAAGTTGGGGGCTTTCCTAAAAGCCCTTCAAATTATCTAACCGGTGCTATTTACTTGACCCACCTACGTCAAATACTTTAGTCTATAGCTTTTATAAGGTTGAAACAAAAATGTAATTTTTCTCAAATAACTAAATTTTTTGTGAACACTATTACAACGCCCCTGGAAGGGGTAGATGACAAGTTGAGGGCTTTCCTAAATGCTCTTCATATTTGCTAACCGGTGCATTGTAGTTGACTCACCTACGTCAAATTCTTTAGCCGCTAGAGCGTTTACAAAGTTTAAACAAAAATGTGATTTTTCTCATAATAAACTACATTTGTTTGCGAACATTACCACCACGCCCTTGGTGGGTGGGAGGACAAGTTGAAGGCTTTCCTAAAAGCCCTTCAAATTGTCTAACGGGTGCAATTTATTTGAGCCACCTACGTCAAATACTTTAGTCTATAGCTTTTATAAGATTGAAACAAAAATGTAATTTTTCTCAAATAACTAAATTTTTTGTGAACACTATTACAACGCCCCTGGAAGGGGTAGTTGACAAGTTGAGGGCTTTCCTAAATGCTCTTCATATTTGCTAACCGGTGCATTGTAGTTGACCCACCTACGTCAAATACTCCAGCCGCCAGAGCGTTTACAATGTTGAAACAAAAATGTGATTTTTCCCAAAAAACTACATTTTTTTGTGAACAGTATTACCACGCCCCTGGCGGGGCTAGATGACAAGTTGAGGACTTTCCTAAAATCTCTTCAAATCGTCTAACCGGGGAATTTTAGTTGACTCACCTACGTCAAATACTTAAGCCGGTAGGCGTTTACAAGTTTGAAAGAAAAATTTGATTTTTTCAAAAAACTACATTTGTTTGTGAACACTATTACCACGCCCCTTGTAGGAACGGAGGACAAGTTAAGAGCTTTCCTTAAATCTCTTCAAAATGTCAAACCGGTGCAATTTTTTGACTCACCTACGGCAAATACTTTAGCCGCTAGAGCGTTTACAAAGTTGAAACAAAAATGTCATTTTGCTCAAAAATCTACATCTGTTTGTGAACACTATTACCACGCCCGTGGTAGGAACAGAGGACAAGTTGGGGGCTTTCCTAAAAGCCCTTCAAATTATCTAACCGGTGCTATTTACTTGACCCACCTACGTCAAATACTTTAGCCGCGAAAGCGTTTACAAAGTTGAAACAAAAATGTGATGTTTCTCATAAAACACGACATTCCTTTGTGAACAATATTGCCTCGCCCGTGGAACGCATAGAGGATATGTTGAGGGTGTTCCTAAAAGCTCTTCAAATTTGCTAACCGTTGCAATTCATTTGACCTACTTACGACAAATACTATAGCCGCTAGAGCGTTTACAAGGTTGAAACAGATATGTGATTTTTCTCAAAAAACTACATTGAATTGGGAACACTATTGCCTTGCCCCTGGTAGGAACGGAAGACAAGTTGAGGGCTTTCCTTAAATCTCTTCAAATTTTCTAACCGGTGCAATTTATTTGACCCACCTGCGTCAAATACTTTAGCCGCTAGAGCGTTTACAAGGTCGTAACAAAAATGTGATTTTTCTCAACAAACTACATTTGTTTGTGAACACAATTACCACGCCCTTGGTGGGTGGGAGGACAAGTTGAAGGCATTCCTAAAAGCCTTTCAAATTGTCTAACAGGTGCAATTTATTTGAGCCACCTACGTCAAATGCTTTAGTCTAGAGCGTTTATAAGGTTGAAACAAAAATGTAATTTTTATCAAATAACTAAATTTTTTGTGAAAAATATTACCACGCCCCTGGTACGGACAAAGGACAAGTAGAAGGCTTTCTTAAAAGCTCTTCAAATTACTTAGTCGGTGCCTATTAGTTGACCCACCTACGTCAAATACTTCAGCCGCCAGAGCGTTTACAATGTTGAAACAAAAAAGTGATTTTTCCCAAAAAACTACATTTTTTTGTGAACAGTATTATCACGCCCCTGGCGGGGCTAGATGACATGTTGAGGGCTTTCCTAAAATCTCTTCAAATTATCTAACCGGGGAATTTTAGTTGACTCACCTACGTCAAATACTTAAGCCGGTAGGCGTTTACAAGTTTGAAAGAAAAATTTGATTTTTTCAAAAAACTACATTTGTTTGTGAACACTATTACCACGCCCCTGGTAGGAACGGAGGACAAGTTAAGAGCTTTTCTTAAATTTCTTCCAAATGTCAGACCGGTGCAATTTTTTGACCCACCTACGGCAAATACTTTAGCCGCTAGAGCGTTTACAAAGTTGAAACAAAAATGTGATGTTTCTCATAAAATACTACATTTGTTTGTGAACACTACTACCACGCCCGTGGTACGCATAGAGGATATGTTGAGGGTTTTTTTAAAAGCTCTTCAAATTTGCTAACCGCTGCAATTCATTTGACCTACTTACGACAAATACTATAGCCGCTAGAGCGTTTACAAGGTTGAAACAGATATGTGATTTTTCTCAAAAAACTACATTTGATTGTGAACACTATTACCACGCCCGTGGTAGGAATAGATAACAACTTGAAGGTTTTCCTAAAAGCTCTTCAAATTTGCCAACCGTTGCAATTCATTTGACATACTTATGTCAAATAATATAGCCGCTAGAGCATTTACAATGTTGAAAGAGAAATTTGATTTTTCTCAAAAAACTACATTTGTTTGTGAGCACTATTACCACGCCCCTGGTAGAAACGGAGGACAAGTTGAGGGCTTTTCTAAAAGCTATTTAAGTTATCTAATCCGTGCAATTTATACGACCCACCTATGTCAAATACTTTAGGACAAGTTGAGGGCTTTCTTAAAAGCTCTTCAAACTATTTAATCGGTGCATATTAGTTGACCCACCTACGTCAAATACTCCAGCCGCCAGAGCGTTTACAATGTTGAAACAAAAATGTGATTTTTCCCAAAAAACTACATTTTTTTGTGAACAGTATTACATCGCCCCTGGCGGGGCTTGATGACAAGTTGAGGACTTTCCTAAAATCTCTTCATATCATCTAACCGGGGAATTTTAGTTGACTCACCTACGTCAAATATTTAGGCCGCAAGGCGTTTACAAGTTTGAAACAAAAATTTGATTTCTTCAAAAAACTACATTTGTTTGTGAACACTATTATCACACCCCTGGTAGGAACGGAGGACAAGTTAAGAGCTTTCCTTAAATCTCTTCAAAATGTCAAACCGGTGCAATTTTTTGACCCACCTACGGCAAATACTTTAGCCACTAGAGCGTTTACAAAGTTGAAACAAAAATGTGACTTTGCTCAAAAATGTACATCTGTTTGTGAACACTATTACCACGCCCGTAGTAGCAACAGAGGACAAGTTGGGGGCTTTCCTAAAAGCCCTTCAAATTATCTAACCGGTGCTATTTACTTGACATACTACATTTGTTTGTGAACACTATTACCACGCCCGTGGTACGCATAGAGGATATGTTGAGGGTTTTCCTAAAAGTCCTTCAAATTGTCTAACGGGCGCAATTTATTTGAGCCACCTACGTCAATTACTTTAGTCTATAGCTTTTATAAGGTTGAAACAAAAATGTAATTTTTCTCAAATAACTACATTTTTTGTGAACACTATTACAACGCCCCTGGAAGGGGTAGATGACAAGTTGAGGGCTTTCCTAAATGCTCTTCATATTTGCTAACCGGTGCATTGTAGTTGACTCACCTACGTCAAATTCTTTAGCCGCTAGAGCGTTTACAAAGTTTAAACAAAAATGTGATTTTTCTCATAATAAACTACATTTGTTTGCGAACATTACCACCACGCCCTTGGTGGGTGGGAGGACAAGTTGAAGGCTTTCCTAAAAGCCCTTCAAATTGTCTAACGGGTGCAATTTATTTGAGCCACCTACGTCAAATACTTTAGTCTATAGCTTTTATAAGGTTGAAACAAAAATGTAAATTTTCTCAAATAACTAAATTTTTTGTGAACACTATTACAACGCCCCTGGAAGGGGTAGTTGACAAGTTGAGGGCTTTCCTAAATGCTCTTCATATTTGCTAACCGGTGCATTGTAGTTGACCCACCTACGTCAAATACTCCAGCCGCCAGAGCGTTTACAATGTTGAAACAAAAATGTGATTTTTCCCAAAAAACTACATTTTTTTGTGAACAGTATTACCACGCCCCTGGCGGGGCTAGATGACAAGTTGAGGACTTTCCTAAAATCTCTTCAAATCGTCTAACCGGGGAATTGTAGTTGACTCACCTACGTCAAATACTTAAGCCGCTAGAGCGTTTACAAGTTTGAAACAAAAATTTGATTTTTTCAAAAAACTACATTTGTTTGTGAACACTATTACCACGATCCTTGTAGGAACGGAGGACAAGTTAAGAGCTTTCCTTAAATCTCTTCAAAATGTCAAACCGGTGATATTTTTTGACTCACCTACGGCAAATACTTTAGCCGCTAGAGCGTTTACAATGTTGAAACAAAAATGTCATTTTGCTCAAAAATCTACATCTGTTTGTGAACACTATTACCACGCCCGTGGTAGGAACAGAGGACAAGTTGGGGGCTTTCCTAAAAGCCCTTCAAATTGTCTAACCGGTGCTATTTACTTCACCCACCTACGTCAAATACTTTAGCCGCGAAAGCGTTTAAAAAGTTGAAACAAAAATGTAATGTTTCTCATAAAATACTACATTTGTTTGTGAACACTACTACCACGCCCGTGGTACGCATAGAGGATATGTTGAGGGTTTTTCTAAAAGCTCTTCAAATTTGCTAACCGCTGCAATTCATTTGACCTACTTACGACAAATACTATAGCCGCTAGAGCGTTTACAAGGTTGAAACAGATATGTGATTTTTCTCAAAAAACTACATTTGATTGTGAACACTATTGCCACGCCCCTGGTAGGAACGGAAGACAAGTTGAGGGCTTTCCTTAAAGCTTTCAAATTTTCTAACCGGTGCAATTTATTTGACCCACCTTCGTCAAATACTTTAGCCGCTAGAGCGTTTACAAGGTTGTAACAAAAATGTGATTTTTCTCAAAAAACAACATTTGTTTGAGAACACCATTACCAGGCCCTTGGCGGGTGGGGGGTCAAGTTGAAGGCTTTCCTAAAAGCTCTTCAAATTATCTAACCGTTGCGTTTTATTTGACTCACCTACGTCAAATACTTTAGCCGCTAGTGCGTTTACAAAGTTCAAACAAAAATGTGATTTTTCACAAAAAACTACATTTCTTTGTGAACAATATTGCTACGCCCCTGGTAGGGATAGAGGATAGATTGAAGGTTTTTCTAAAAGCTCTTTAAATTTGCTAACCGTTGCAATTCATTTGACCGACTTACGGCAAATACAATAGCCGCTAGAGCGTTTACAAGGTTGAAACAGATATGTGATTTTTCTCAAAAAACTACATTTGATTGTGAACACAATTGCCACGACCCTGGTAGGAACGGAAGACAAGTTGAGGGCTTTCCTTAAAGCTCTTCAAATTTTCTAACGGATGCAATTTATTTGAGCCACCTACGTCAAATACTTTAGTCTATAGCGTTTATAAGGTTGAAACAAAAATGTAATTTTTCTCAAATAATAAAATTTTTTGTGAACACTATTACAACGCCCCTGGTAGGGGTAGATGACAAGTTGAGGGCTTTCCTAAATGCTCTTCATATTATCTAACCGGTGCATTGTAGTTGACTCACCTACGTCAAATTCTTTAGCCGCTAGAGCGTTTACAAAGTTCAAACAAAAATGTGATTTTTCTCATAAAAAACTACATTTGTCTGTGAACATTATCACCACGCCCTTGGTGGGTGGGAGGTCAAGTTGAAGGCTTTCCTAAAAGCTCTTCAAATTATCTAACCGTTGCGTTTTATTTGACTCACCTACGTCAAATACTTTAGCTGCTAGTGCGTTTACAAAGTTCAAACAAAAATGTGATTTTTCACAAAAAACTACATTTCTTTGTGAACAATATTGCTACGCCCCTGGTAGGGATAGAGGATAGATTGAAGGTTTTTCTAAAAGCTCTTCAAATTTGCTAACCGTTGCAATTCATTTGAGCTACTTACGACAAATACAATAGCCGCTAGAGCGTTTACAAGGTTGAAACAGATATGTGATTTTTCTCAAAAAACTACATTTGTTTGTGAACACCATCACCACGCCATTGGTTGGTGGGAGGACAAGTTGAAGGCTTTCCTAAAAGCCCTTCAAATTGTCTAACGGGTGCAATTTATTTGAGCCACCTACGTCAAATACTTTAGTCTAGAGCGTTTATAAGGTTGAAACAAAAATGTAATTTTTCTCAAATAACTAAATTTTTTGTGAACAATATTACCACGCCCCTGGTAAGAACGGAGGACAAGTTGAGGGCTATCCCAAAAGCTCTTCAAATTATCTAATCGGTGCCTATTAGTTGACTCACCTACGTCTAATACATAAGCCGCTAGGCATTTACAAGTTTGAAAAAAAATTTGATGTTTTCAAAAAACTACATTTGTTTGTGAACACCATCACCACGCCCTTGGTGGGTGGGAGGACAAGTTGAAGGCTTTCCTCAAAGCTCTTCAAAATGTCGAACCGGTGCTATTTATTTGACCCACCTACGTCAAATGCTTTTAATGCGTTTACAAAGTTGAAACAAAATTGCGATTTTTCTCATAAAACCCTGAATGTTTTTTTGAACAGTATCACCACGCCCCTAGTAGAGATAGGTGAAAGGTTGAGGGCTTTCATAAAAGCTCTTCAAATTATCTAACTGGTGCAGTTAATTTGACCCAACTGCGTCAAATACTTTAGCCGCCAGAGCGTTTACAAGGTTGAAACAAACATGTGATTTTTCTCCAAAAACTACATTTGATTGTCAACACTATTACCACGCCCCTGGTAAGAACGGACGACAAGTTGAGGGCTTTCCCAAAAGCTCTTCAAATTATCTAATCGGTGCCTATTAGTTGACTCACCTACGTCTAATACTTAAGCCGCTAGGCGTTTACAAGTTTGAAACAAAAATGTGATTTTTTCAAAAAACTACATTAGTTTGTGAACAATATTGCCACGCCCTAAGTAGGGATAGATAATAACTTGAGGGCTTTCCCAAACGCTCTTCAAATTGTCTAACAGGTGCAATTTATTTGACCCACCTACGTCAAATACTCCAGTCGCCAGAGCGTTTACATCGTTGAAACAAAAATGTGATTTTTCCCAAAAAACTACATTTTTTTGTGAACAGTATTACCTCGCCCCTGGTAGGGATAGAGGATATATTGAAGGTTTTTCTAAAAGCTCTTTAAATTTGCTAACCGTTGCAATTCATTTGACCTACTTACGACAAATACGATAGCTGCTAGAGCGTTTACAAGGTTGAAACAGATATGTGATTTTTCTCAAAAAACTACATTTGATTGTGAACACTATTGCCACGCCCCTGGTAGGAACGGAAGACAAGTTGAGGTCTTTCCTTAAATCTCTTCAAATTTTCTAACCGGTGCAATTTATTTGACCCACCTGCGTCAAATACTTTAGCCGCTAGAGCGTTTACAAGGTTCAAACAAAAATGTGATTTTTCTCAAAAAACTACATTTGTTTGTGAACACCATCACCACGCCATTGGTTGGTGGGAGGACAAGTTAAAGGCTTTCCTAAAAGCCCTTCAAATTGTCTAACGGGTGCAATTTATTTGAGTCACCTACGTCAAATACTTTAGTCTAGAGCGTTTATAAGGTTGAAATTTTTCTCAAATAACTAAATTTTTTGTGAACAATATTACCACGCCCCTGGTAAGAACGGAGGACAAGTTGAGGGCTATCCCAAAAGCTCTTCAAATTATCTAATCGGTGCCTATTAATTGACTCACCTACGTCTAATACATAAGCCGCTAGGCATTTACAAGTTTTAAACAAAAATGTGATGTTTTCAAAAAACTACATTTGTTTGTGAACACCATCACCACGCCCTTGGTGGGTGGGAGGACAAGTTGAAGGCTTTCCTCAAAGCTCTTCAAAATGTCGAACCGGTGCTATTTATTTGACCCACCTACGTCAAATGCTTTAGCTGCGAGAGCGTTTACAAAGTTGAAACAAAATTGCGATTTTTCTCATAAAACCCTAAATGTTTTTTTGAACAGTATCACCACGCCCCTAGTAGGGATAGGTGAAAAGTTGAGGGCTTTCATAAAAGCTTTTCAAATTATCTAACTGGTGCAGTTAATTTGACCCACCTGCGTCAAATACTTTAGCCGCCAGAGCGTTTACAACGTTGAAACAAAAATGTGATTTTTCCCAAAAAACTACATTTTTTTGTGAACAGTATTACGTCGCCCCTGGCGGGGCTAGATGACAAGTTGAGGACTTTCCTAAAATCTCTTCAAATCATCTAACCGGGGAATTTTAGTTGACTCACCTACGTCAAATACTTTAGCCGCTAGAGCGTTTACAAAGTTGAAACAAAAATGTGATTTTGCTCAAAAATCTAGATCTGTTTGTGAACACTTTTACCACGCCCGTGGTAGGAACAGAGGACAAATTGGGGGCTTTCCTAAAAGCCCTTCAAATTA
Source organism: Bactrocera tryoni (assembly GCF_016617805.1). Lineage (NCBI taxonomy): Eukaryota > Metazoa > Arthropoda > Insecta > Diptera > Tephritidae > Bactrocera > Bactrocera tryoni. Next base: position 86,604 of record NW_024395694.1, on the reverse strand, counting down.
TCTAACCGGTGCTATTTACTTGGCCCACCTACGTCAAATACTATAGCCGCGAAAGCGTTTACAAAGTTGAAACAAAAATGTGATGTTTCTCATAAACTACTACATTTGTTTGTGAACACTATTACCACGCCCGTGGTACGCACAGAAGATATGTTGAGACTTTTCCTAAAAGCTCTTCAAATTTGGTAACCGTTGCAATTCATTTGACCTACTTACGACAAATACTATAGCCGCTAGAACGTTTACAAGGTTGAAACAGATATGTGATTTTTCTCAAAACACTACATTTGATTGTGAACACTATTGCCACGCCCCTGGTAGGAACGGAGGACAAGTTGAGGGCTTTCCTTAAATCTCTTCAAATTTTCTAACCGGTGCAATTTATTTGACCCACCTTCGTCAAATACTTTAGCTAGAGCGTTTAAAGGTTGTAACAAAAATGTGATTTTTCTCAAAAAACTACATTTGTTTGACAATACCATTACCACGCCCTTGGAGGGTGGGAGGACAAGTTGAAGGCTTTCCTAAAAGCTCTTCAAATTATCTAACCGTTGCGTTTTATTTGACTCACCTACGTCAAATACTTTAGCCGCTAGTGCGTTTACAAAGTTCAAACAAAAATGTGATTTTTCACAAAAAACTACATTTCTTTGTGAACAATATTGCTACGCCCCTGGTAGGGATAGAGGATAGATTGAAGGTTTTTCTAAAAGCTCTTTAAATTTGCTAACCGTTGCAATTCATTTGACCGACTTACGGCAAATACAATAGCCGCTAGAGCGTTTACAAGGTTGAAACAGATATGTGATTTTTCTCAAAAAACTACATTTGATTGTGAACACTATTGCCACGACCCTGGTAGGAACGGAAGACAAGTTGAGGGCTTTCCTTAAAGCTCTTCAAATTTTCTAACGGGTGCAATTTATTTGAGCCACCTACGTCAAATACTTTAGTCTATAGCGTTTATAAGGTTGAAACAAAAATGTAATTTTTCTCAAATAATAAAATTTTTTGTGAACACTATTACAACGCCCCTGGTAGGGGTAGATGACAAGTTGAGGGCTTTCCTAAATGCTCTTCATATTATCTAACCGGTGCATTGTAGTTGACTCACCTACGTCAAATTCTTTAGCCGCTAGAGCGTTTACAAAGTTCAAACAAAAATGTGATTTTTCTCATAAAAAACTACATTTGTCTGTGAACATTATCACCACGCCCTTGGTGGGTGGGAGGTCAAGTTGAAGGCTTTCCTCAAAGCTCTTCAAAATGTCGAACCGGTGCTATTTATTTGACCCACCTGCTTCAAATACTTTAGCCGCTAGAGCGTTTTCAAAGTTGAAACAAAAATGTGATTTTTCTCAAAAACTACATTTGTTTGTGAACACTACTACCACGCCCCTGGTAGGGATAGAGGATAGATTGAAGGTTTTTCTAAAAGCTCTTCAAATTTGCTAACCGTTGCAATTCATTTGAGCTACTTACGACAAATACAATAGCCGCTAGAGCGTTTACAAGGTTGAAACAGATATGTGATTTTTCTCAAAAAACTACATTTGTTTGTGAACACCATCACCACGCCATTGGTTGGTGGGAGGACAAGTTGAAGGCTTTCCTAAAAGCCCTTCAAATTGTCTAACGGGTGCAATTTATTTGAGCCACCTACGTCAAATACTTTAGTCTAGAGCGTTTATAAGGTTGAAACAAAAATGTAATTTTTCTCAAATAACTAAATTTTTTGTGAACAATATTACCACGCCCCTGGTAAGAACGGAGGACAAGTTGAGGGCTATCCCAAAAGCTCTTCAAATTATCTAATCGGTGCCTATTAGTTGACTCACCTACGTCTAATACATAAGCCGCTAGGCATTTACAAGTTTGAAAAAAAATTTGATGTTTTCAAAAAACTACATTTGCTTGTGAACACCATCACCACGCCCTTGGTGGGTGGGAGGACAAGTTGAAGGCTTTCCACAAAGCTCTTCAAAATGTCGAACCGGTGCTATTTATTTGACCCACCTACGTCAAATGCTTTAGCTGCGAGAGCGTTTACAAAGTTGAAACAAAATTGCGATTTTTCTCATAAAACCCTGAATGTTTTTTTGAACAGTATCACCACGCCCCTAGTAGAGATAGGTGAAAGGTTGAGGGCTTTCATAAAAGCTCTTCAAATTATCTAACTGGTGCAGTTAATTTGACCCACCTGCGTCAAATACTTTAGCCGCCAGAGCGTTTACAAGGTTGAAACAAACATGTGATTTTTCTCAAAAAACTACATTTGATTGTCAACACTATTACCACGCCCCTGATAAGAACGGACGACAAGTTGAGGGCTTTCCCAAAAGCTCTTCAAATTATCTAATCGGTGCCTATTAGTTGACTCACCTACGTCTAATACTTAAGCCGCTAGGCGTTTACAAGTTTGAAACAAAAATGTGATTTTTTCAAAAAACTACATTAGTTTGTGAACAATATTGCCACGCCCTAAGTAGGGATAGATAATAACTTGAGGGCTTTCCCAAACGCTCTTCAAATTGTCTAACAGGTGCAATTTATTTGACCCACCTACGTCAAATACTCCAGTCGCCAGAGCGTTTACAACGTTGAAACAAAAATGTGATTTTTCCCAAAAAACTACATTTTTTTGTGAACAGTATTACCTCGCCCCTGGCGGGGCTAGATGACAAGTTGAGGACTTTCCTAAAATCTATTCAAATCATCTAACCGGGGAATTTTAGTTGACTCACCTACGTCAAATACTTAAGCCGCTGGGCGTTTACAAGTTTGAAACAAAAATTTGTTTTTTTCAAAAATCTACATTTGTTTGTGAACACTATTACCACGCCCCTGGAAGGAACGGAGGACAAGTTAAGAGCTTTCCTTAAATCTCTTCAAAATGTCAAACCGGTGCAATTTTTTGACCCACCTACGGCAAATTCTTTAGCCGCTAGAGCGTTTACAAAGTTGAAACAAAAATGTGATTTTGCTCAAAAATCTACATCTGTTTGTGAACAATATTACCACGCCCGTGGTAGGAACAGAGGACAAGTTGGGGGCTTTCCTAAAAGCCCTTCAAATTATCTAACCGGTGCTATTTACTTGGCCCACCTACGTCAAATACTATAGCCGCGAAAGCGTTTACAAAGTTGAAACAAAAATGTGATGTTTCTCATAAAATACTACATTTGTTTGTGAACACTATTACCACGCCCGTGGTACGCACAGAGGATATGTTGAGACTTTTCCTAAAAGCTCTTCAAATTTGCTAACCGCTGCAATTCATTTGACCTACTTACGACAAATACTATAGCCGCTAGAGCGTTTACAAGGTTGAAACAGATATGTGATTTTTCTCAAAAAACTACATTTGATTGTGAACACTATTGCCACGCCCCTGGTAGGAACGGAAGACAAGTTGAGGGCTTTCCTTAAATCTCTTCAAATTTTCTAACCGGTGCAATTTATTTGACCCACCTGCGTCAAATACTTTAGCCGCTAGAGCGTTTACAAAGTTGTAACAAAAATGTGATTTTTCTCAAAAAACTACATTTGATTGTGAAAAATATTGCCACGCCCCTGGTAGGAACGGAAGACAAGTTGAGGGCTTTCCTTAAATCTCTTCAAATTTTCTAACCGGTGCAATTTATTTGACCCACCTTCGTCAAATACTTTAGCCGCTAGAGCGTTTACAAAGTTGTAACAAAAATGTGATATTTCTCAAAAAACTACATTTCTTTGTGAACAATATTGCTACGCCCCTGGTAGGGATAGAGGATATATTGAAGGTTTTTCTAAAAGCTCTTTAAATTTGCTAACCGTTGCAATTCATTTGACCTACTTACGACAAATACGATAGCTGCTAGAGCGTTTACAAGGTTGAAACAGATATGTGATTTTTCTCAAAAAACTACATTTGATTGTGAACACTATTGCCACGCCCCTGGTAGGAACGGAAGACAAGTTGAGGTCTTTCCTTAAATCTCTTCAAATTTTCTAACCGGTGCAATTTATTTGACCCACCTGCGTCAAATACTTTAGCCGCTAGAGCGTTTACAAGGTTGTAACAAAAATGTGATTTTTCTCAAAAAACTACATTTGTTTGTGAACACCATCACCACGCCATTGGTTGGTGGGAGGACAAGTTAAAGGCTTTCCTAAAAGCCCTTCAAATTGTCTAACGGGTGCAATTTATTTGAGTCACCTACGTCAAATACTTTAGTCTAGAGCGTTTATAAGGTTGAAACAAAAATGTAATTTTTCTCAAATAACTAAATTTTTTGTGAACAATATTACCACGCCCCTGGTAAGAACAGAGGACAAGTTGAGGGCTATCCCAAAAGCTCTTCAAATTATCTAATCGGTGCCTATTAATTGACTCACCTACGTCTAATACATAAGCCGCTAGGCATTTACAAGTTTTAAACAAAAATGTGATGTTTTCAAAAAACTACATTTGTTTGTGAACACCATCACCACGCCCTTGGTGGGTGGGAGGACAAGTTGAAGGCTTTCCTCAAAGCTCTTCAAAATGTCGAACCGGTGCTATTTATTTGACCCACCTACGTCAAATGCTTTAGCTGCGAGAGCGTTTACAAAGTTGAAACAAAATTGCGATTTTTCTCATAAAACCCTAAATGTTTTTTTGAACAGTATCACCACGCCCCTAGTAGGGATAGGTGAAAAGTTGAGGGCTTTCATAAAAGCTTTTCAAATTATCTAACTGGTGCAGTTAATTTGACCCACCTGCGTCAAATACTTTAGCCGCCAGAGCGTTTACAACGTTGAAACAAAAATGTGATTTTTCCCAAAAAACTACATTTTTTTGTGAACAGTATTACCTCGCCCCTGGCGGGGCTAGATGACAAGTTGAGGACTTTCCTAAAATCTCTTCAAATCATCTAACCGGGGAATTTTAGTTGACTCACCTACGTCAAATACTTTAGCCGCTAGAGCGTTTACAAAGTTGAAACAAAAATGTGATTTTGCTCAAAAATCTAGATCTGTTTGTGAACACTTTTACCACGCCCGTGGTAGGAACAGAGGACAAATTGGGGGCTTTCCTAAAAGCCCTTCAAATTATCTAACCGGTGCTATTTACTTGGCCCACCTACGTCAAATACTATAGCCGCGAAAGCGTTTACAAAGTTGAAACAAAAATGTGATGTTTCTCATAAAATACTACATTTGTTTGTGAACACTATTACCACGCCCGTGGTACGCACAGAGGATATGTTGAGACTTTTCCTAAAAGCTCTTCAAATTTGCTAACCGTTGCAATTCATTTGACCTACTTACGACAAATACCAAAGCCGCTAGAGCGTTTACAAGGTTGAAACAGATATGTGATTTTTCTCAAAAAACTACATTTGATTGTGAACACTATTGCCACGCCCCTGGTAGGAACGGAGGACAATTTGAGGGCTTTCCTTAAAGCTCTTCAAATTTTCTAACCGGTGCAATTTATTTGAGCCACCTTCGTCAAATACTTTAGCTAGAGCGTTTAAAGGTTGTAACAAAAATGTGATTTTTCTCAAAAAACTACATTTGTTTGACAATACCATTACCACGCCCTTGGAGGGTGGGAGGACAAGTTGAAGGCTTTCGCAAAAGTCCTTCAAATTGTCTAACGGGTGCAATTTATTTGAACCACCTACGTCAAATACTTTAGTCTATAGCGTTTATATGGTTGAAACAAAAATGTAATTTTTCTCAAATAACTAAATTTTTTGTGAACACTATTACAACGCCCCTGGAAGGGGTAGATTACAAGTTGAGGGCTTTCCTAAATGCTCTTCATATTTGCTAACCGGTGCATTGTAGTTGACTCACCTACGTCAAATTCTTTAGCCGCTAGAGCGTTTACAAAGTTCAAACAAAAATGTGATTTTTCTCATAATAAACTACATTTGTTTGCGAACATTACCACCACGCCCTTGGTGGGTGGGAGGACAAGTTGAAGGCTTTCCTAAAAGCCCTTCAAATTGTCTAACGGGTGCAATTTATTTGAGCCACCTACGTCAAATACTTTAGTCTAGAGCGTTTATAAGGTTGAAACAAAAATGTAATTTTTCTCAAATAACTAAATTTTTTGTGAACAATATTACCACGCCCCTGGTAAGTACAAAGGACAAGTTGAGGGCTTTCTTAAAAGCTCTTCAAATTATTTAATCGGTGCCTATTAGTTGACCCACCTACGTCAAATACTCCAGCCGCCAGAGCGTTTACAATGTTGAAACAAAAATGTGATTTTTCCCAAAAAACTACATTTTTTTGTGAACAGCATTACCACGCCAATGGCGGGGCTAGATGACATGTTGAGGGCTTTCCTAAAATCTCTTCAAATTATCTAACCGGGGAATTTTAGTTGACTCACCTACGTCAAATACTTAAGCCGCTAGGCGTTTACAAGTTTGAAACAAAAATGTGTTTTTTCTCAAAAAACTTCATTTGTTTGTGAACAATATTACCACGCCCTTAGTAGGAATAGATAACAACTTGAAGGTTTTCCTAAAAGCTCTTCAAATTTGCCAACCGTTGCAATTCATTTGACATACTTATGTCAAATAATATAGCCGCTAGAGCATTTACAATGTTGAAAGAGAAATTTGATTTTTCTCAAAAAACTACATTTGTTTGTGAGCACTATTACCACGCCCCTGGTAGAAACGGAGGACAAGTTGAGGGCTTTTCTAAAAGCTATTTAAGTTATCTAATCCGTGCAATTTATACGACCCACCTATGTCAAATACTTTAGGACAAGTTGAGGGCTTTCTTAAAAGCTCTTCAAACTATTTAATCGGTGCATATTAGTTGACCCACCTACGTCAAATACTCCAGCCGCCAGAGCGTTTACAATGTTGAAACAAAAATGTGATTTTTCCCAAAAAACTACATTTTTTTGTGAACAGTATTACATCGCCCCTGGCGGGGCTTGATGACAAGTTGAGGACTTTCCTAAAATCTCTTCATATCATCTAACCGGGGAATTTTAGTTGACTCACCTACGTCAAATATTTAGGCCGCAAGGCGTTTACAAGTTTGAAACAAAAATTTGATTTCTTCAAAAAACTACATTTGTTTGTGAACACTATTATCACACCCCTGGTAGGAACGGAGGACAAGTTAAGAGCTTTCCTTAAATCTCTTCAAAATGTCAAACCGGTGCAATTTTTTGACCCACCTACGGCAAATACTTTAGCCACTAGAGCGTTTACAAAGTTGAAACAAAAATGTGACTTTGCTCAAAAATGTACATCTGTTTGTGAACACTATTACCACGCCCGTAGTAGCAACAGAGGACAAGTTGGGGGCTTTCCTAAAAGCCCTTCAAATTATCTAACCGGTGCTATTTACTTGACATACTACATTTGTTTGTGAACACTATTACCACGCCCGTGGTACGCATAGAGGATATGTTGAGGGTTTTCCTAAAAGTCCTTCAAATTGTCTAACGGGTGCAATTTATTTGAGCCACCTACGTCAAATACTTGAGTCTATAGCTTTTATAAGGTTGAAACAAAAATGTAATTTTTCTCAAATAACTAAATTTTTTGTGAACACTATTACAACGCCCCTGGAAGGGGTAGATGACAAGTTGAGGGCTTTCCTAAATGCTCTTCATATTTGCTAACCGGTGCATTGTAGTTGACTCACCTACGTCGAATTCTTTAGCCGCTAGAGCGTTTACAAAGTTTAAACAAAAATGTGATTTTTCTCATAATAAACTACATTTGTTTGCGAACATTACCACCACGCCCTTGGTGGGTGGGAGGACAAGTTGAAGGCTTTCCTAAAAGCCCTTCAAATTGTCTAACGGGTGCAATTTATTTGAGCCACCTACGTCAAATACTTTAGTCTATAGCTTTTATAAGGTTGAAACAAAAATGTAATTTTTCTCAAATAACTAAATTTTTTGTGAACACTATTACAACGCCCCTGGAAGGGGTAGTTGACAAGTTGAGGGCTTTCCTAAATGCTCTTCATATTTGCTAACCGGTGCATTGTAGTTGACCCACCTACGTCAAATACTCCAGCCGCCAGAGCGTTTACAATGTTGAAACAAAAATGTGATTTTTCCCAAAAAACTACATTTTTTTGTGAACAGTATTACCACGCCCCTGGCGGGGCTAGATGACAAGTTGAGGACTTTCCTAAAATCTCTTCAAATCGTCTAACCGGGGAATTGTAGTTGACTCACCTACGTCAAATACTTAAGCCGCTAGAGCGTTTACAAGTTTGAAACAAAAATTTGATTTTTTCAAAAAACTACATTTGTTTGTGAACACTATTACCACGATCCTTGTAGGAACGGAGGACAAGTTAAGAGCTTTCCTTAAATCTCTTCAAAATGTCAAACCGGTGATATTTTTTGACTCACCTACGGCAAATACTTTAGCCGCTAGAGCGTTTACAATGTTGAAACAAAAATGTCATTTTGCTCAAAAATCTACATCTGTTTGTGAACACTATTACCACGCCCGTGGTAGGAACAGAGGACAAGTTGGGGGCTTTCCTAAAAGCCCTTCAAATTGTCTAACCGGTGCTATTTACTTCACCCACCTACGTCAAATACTTTAGCCGCGAAAGCGTTTAAAAAGTTGAAACAAAAATGTAATGTTTCTCATAAAATACTACATTTGTTTGTGAACACTACTACCACGCCCGTGGTACGCATAGAGGATATGTTGAGGGTTTTTCTAAAAGCTCTTCAAATTTGCTAACCGCTGCAATTCATTTGACCTACTTACGACAAATACTATAGCCGCTAGAGCGTTTACAAGGTTGAAACAGATATGTGATTTTTCTCAAAAAACTACATTTGATTGTGAACACTATTGCCACGCCCCTGGTAGGAACGGAAGACAAGTTGAGGGCTTTCCTTAAAGCTTTCAAATTTTCTAACCGGTGCAATTTATTTGACCCACCTTCGTCAAATACTTTAGCCGCTAGAGCGTTTACAAGGTTGTAACAAAAATGTGATTTTTCTCAAAAAACAACATTTGTTTGAGAACACCATTACCAGGCCCTTGGCGGGTGGGGGGTCAAGTTGAAGGCTTTCCTAAAAGCTCTTCAAATTATCTAACCGTTGCGTTTTATTTGACTCACCTACGTCAAATACTTTAGCCGCTAGTGCGTTTACAAAGTTCAAACAAAAATGTGATTTTTCACAAAAAACTACATTTCTTTGTGAACAATATTGCTACGCCCCTGGTAGGGATAGAGGATAGATTGAAGGTTTTTCTAAAAGCTCTTTAAATTTGCTAACCGTTGCAATTCATTTGACCGACTTACGGCAAATACAATAGCCGCTAGAGCGTTTACAAGGTTGAAACAGATATGTGATTTTTCTCAAAAAACTACATTTGATTGTGAACACTATTGCCACGACCCTGGTAGGAACGGAAGACAAGTTGAGGGCTTTCCTTAAAGCTCTTCAAATTTTCTAACGGGTGCAATTTATTTGAGCCACCTACGTCAAATACTTTAGTCTATAGCGTTTATAAGGTTGAAACAAAAATGTAATTTTTCTCAAATAATAAAATTTTTTGTGAACACTATTACAACGCCCCTGGTAGGGGTAGATGACAAGTTGAGGGCTTTCCTAAATGCTCTTCATATTATCTAACCGGTGCATTGTAGTTGACTCACCTACGTCAAATTCTTTAGCCGCTAGAGCGTTTACAAAGTTCAAACAAAAATGTGATTTTTCTCATAAAAAACTACATTTGTCTGTGAACATTATCACCACGCCCTTGGTGGGTGGGAGGTCAAGTTGAAGGCTTTCCTAAAAGCTCTTCAAATTATCTAACCGTTGCGTTTTATTTGACTCACCTACGTCAAATACTTTAGCTGCTAGTGCGTTTACAAAGTTCAAACAAAAATGTGATTTTTCACAAAAAACTACATTTCTTTGTGAACAATATTGCTACGCCCCTGGTAGGGATAGAGGATAAATTGAAGGTTTTTCTAAAAGCTCTTCAAATGTGCTAACCGGTGCAATTTATTTGACCCACCTGCTTCAAATACTTTAGCCGCTAGAGCGTTTTCAAAGTTGAAACAAAAATGTGATTTTTCTCAAAAACTACATTTGTTTGTGAACACTATTGCCACGCCCGTGGTACGCATAGAGGATATGTTGAGGGTTTTCCTAAAAGCTCCTCAAATTTGATAACCGCTGCAATTCAGTTGACCTACTTACGACTAATACTATAGCCGCTAGAGCGTTTACAATGTTGAAACAGATATGTGATTTTTCTCAAAAAACTACATTTGATTGTGAACACTATTGCCACGCCCCTGGTAGGAACGGAGGACAAGTTGAGGGCTTTCCTTAAATCTCTTCAAATTTTCTAACCGGTGCAATTTATTTGACCCACCTGCGTCAAATACTTTAGCCGCTAGAGCGTTTACAAGGTTGTAACAAAAATGTGATTTTTCTCAAAAAACTACATTTGTTTGTGAACACCATCACCACGCCATTGGTTGGTGGGAGGACAAGTTGAAGGCTTTCCTAAAAGCCCTTCAAATTGTCTAACGGGTGCAATTTATTTGAGCCACCTACGTCAAATACTTTAGTCTAGAGCGTTTATAAGGTTGAAACAAAAATGTAATTTTTCTCAAATAACTAAATTTTTTGTGAACAATATTACCACGCCCCTGGTAAGAACGGAGGACAAGTTGAGGGCTATCCCAAAAGCTCTTCACATTATCTAATCGGTGCCTATTAGTTGACTCACCTACGTCTAATACATAAGCCGCTAGGCATTTACAAGTTTGAAACAAAAATGTGATGTTTTCAAAAAACTACATTTGTTTGTGAACACCATCACCACGCCCTTGGTGGGTGGGAGGACAAGTTGAAGGCTTTCCTCAAAGCTCTTCAAAATGTCGAACCGGTGCTATTTATTTGACCCACCTACGTCAAATGCTTTAGCTGCGAGAGCGTTTACAAAGTTGAAACAAAATTACGATTTTTCTCATAAAACCCTAAATGTTTTTTTGAACAGTATCACCACGCCCCTAGTAGGGATAGGTGAAAAGTTGAGGGCTTTCATAAAAGCTCTTCAAATTATCTAACTGGCGCAGTTGATTTGACCCACCTGCGTCAAATACTTTAGCCGCCAGAGCGTTTACAAGGTTGAAACAAACATGTGATTTTTCTCAAAAAACTACATTTGATTGTCAACACTATTACCACGCCCCTGGTAAGAACGGACGACAAGTTGAGGGCTTTCCCAAAAGCTCTTCAAATTATCTAATCGGTGCCTATTAGTTGACTCACCTACGTCTAATACTTAAGCCGCTAGGCGTTTACAAGTTTGAAACAAAAATGTGATTTTTTCAAAAAACTACATTAGTTTGTGAACAATATTGCCACGCCCTAGGTAGGGATAGATAATAACTTGAGGGCTTTCCCAAACGCTCTTCAAATTGTCTAACAGGTGCAATTTATTTGACCCACCTACGTCAAATACTCCAGCCGCCAGAGCGTTTACAACGTTGAAACAAAAATGTGATTTTTCCCAAAAAACTACATTTTTTTGTGAACAGTATTACCTCGCCCCTCGCGGGGCTAGATGACAAGTTGAGGACTTTCCTAAAATCTATTCAAATCATCTAACCGGGGAATTTTAGTTGACTCACCTACGTCAAATACTTAAGCCGCTAGGCGTTTACAAGTTTGAAACAAAAATTTGTTTTTTTCAAAAAACTACATTTGTTTGTGAACACTATTACCACGCCCCTGGTAGGAACGGAGGACAAGTTAAGAGCTTTCCTTAAATCTCTTCAAAATGTCAAACCGGTGCAATTTTTTGACCCACCTACGGCAAATACTTTAGCCGCTAGAGCGTTTACAAAGTTGAAACAAAAATGTGATTTTTCTCAAAAATCTACATCTGTTTGTGAACACTATTACCACGCCCGTGGTAGGAACAGAGCACAAGTTGGGGGCTTTCCTAAAAGCCCTTCAAATTTTCTAACCGGTGCTATTTACTTGGCCCACCTACGTCAAACACTATAGCCGCGAAAGCGTTTACAAAGTTGAAACAAAAATGTGATGTTTCTCATAAAATACTACATTTGTTTGTGAACACTATTACCACGCCCGTGATACGCACAGAGGATATGTTGAGACTTTTCCTAAAAGCTCTTCAAATTTGCTAACCGTTGCAATTCATTTGACCTACTTACGACAAATACTATAGCCGCTAGAGCGTTTACAAGGTTGAAACAGATATGTGATTTTTCTCGAAAAACTACATTTGATTGTGAACACTATTGCCACGCCCCTGGTAGGAACGGAAGACAATTTGAGGGCTTTCCTTAAAGCTCTTCAAATTTTCTAACCGGTGCAATTTATTTGAGCCACCTACGTCAAATACTTTAGTCTAGAGCGTTTATAAGGTTGAAACAAAAATGTAATTTTTCTCAAATAACTAAATTTTTTGTGAACAATATTACCACGCCCCTGGTAAGTACAAAGGACAAGTTGAGGGCTTTCTTAAAAGCTCTTCAAATTATTTAATCGGTGCCTATTAGTTGACCCACCTACGTCAAATACTTTAGCCGCCAGAGCGTTTACAAAGTTCAAACAAAAATGTGATTTTTCTCATAATAAACTACATTTGTTTGCGAACAATACCACCACGCCCTTGGAGGGTGGGAGGACAAGTTGAGGGCTTTCCTAAAAGCCCTTCAAATTGTCTAAAGGGTGCAATTTATTTGAGCCACCTACGTCAAATACTTTAGTCTATAGCGTTTATAAGGATAAAACAAAAATGTAATTTTTCTCAAATAACTAAATTTTTTGTGAACACTATTACAACGCCCCTGGTAGGGACAAAGGACAAGTTGAGGGCTTTCTTAAAAGCTCTTCAAATTATTTAATCGGTGCCTATTAGTTGACCCACCTACGTCAAATACTTTAGCCGCCAGAGCGTTTACAATGTTGAAACAAAAATGTGATTTTTCCCAAAAAACTACATTTTTTTGTGAACAGCATTACCACGCCCTTAGTAGGGATAGATAATAACTTGAGGGCTTTCCCAAACGCTCTTCAAATTGTCTAGGAGGTGCAATTTATTTGACCCACCTACGGCAAATACTTTAGCCGCTAGAGCGTTTACAACGTTGAAACAAAAATGTGATTTTTCCCAAAAAACTACATTTTTTTGTGAACAGTATTACCTCGCCCCTGGCGGGGTTAGATGATAAGTTGAGGACTTTCCTAAAATCTCTTCAAATCATCTAACCGGGGAATTTTAGTTGACTCACCTACGGCAATTACTTTAGCCGCTAGGCGTTTACAAGTTTGAAACAAAAATTTGATTTTGCTCAAAAATCTACATCTGTTTGTGAACACTATTACCACGCCCGTGGTAGGAACAGAGGACAAGTTGGGGGCTTTCCTAAAAGCCCTTCAAATTATCTAACCGGTGCTATTTACTTGGCCCACCTACGTCAAATACTATAGCCGCGAAAGCGTTTACAAAGTTGAAACAAAAATGTGATGTTTCTCACAAAATACTACATTTGTTTGTGAACACTATTACCACGCCCGTGGTACGCACAGAGGATATGTTGAGACTTTTCCTAAAAGCTCTTCAAATTTGCTAACCGTTGCAATTCATTTGACCTACTTACGACAAATACTATAGCCGCTAAAGCGTTTACAAAGTTTAAACAAAAATGTGATTTTGCTCAAATATCTACATCTGTTTGTGAACACTATTACCACGCCCGTGGTAGGAACAGAGGACAAGTTGGGGGCTTTCCTAAACGCCCTTCAAATTATCTAACCGGTGCTATTTACTTGGCCCACCTACGTCAAATACTATAGCCGCAAAAGCGTTTACAAAGTTGAAACAAAAATGTGATGTTTCTCATAAAATACTACATTTGTTTGTGAACACTATTACCACGCCCGTGGTACGCACAGAGGATATGTTGAGACTTTTCCTAAAAGCTCTTCAAATTTGCTAACTGTTGGAATTTATTTGACATACTTACGATAAATACTATAGCCGCTAGAGTGTTTACAATGTTGAAACAGATATGTGATTTTTCTCAAAAACTACATTTGTTTGTGAACACTATTGCCACGCCCCTGGTAGGAACGGAGGACAAGTTGAGGGCTTTCCTTAAATCTCTTCAAATTGTCTAAAGGGTGCAATTTATTTGACCCACCTGCGTCAAATAATTTAGCCGCTAGAGCGTTTACAAGGTTGTAATAAAAATATGATTTTTCTCAAAAAACTACATTTGTTTGTGAACACCATTACCACGCCCTTGGAGGGTGGGAGGACAAGTTGAAGGCTTTCCTAAAAGCCCTTCAAATTGTCTAAAGGGTGCAATTTATTTGAGCCACCTACGTCAAATACTTTAGTCTATAGCGTTTATAAGGATAAAACAAAAATGTAATTTTTCTCAAATAACTAAATTTTTTGTGAACACTATTACAACGCCCCTGGTAATGACAAAGGACAAGTTGAGGGCTTTCTTAAAAGCTCTTCAAATTATTTAATCGGTGCCTATTAGTTGACCCGCCTACGTCAAATAATATAGCCGCCAGAGCGTTTACAATGTTGAAACAAAAATGTGATTTTTCCCAAAAAACTACTTTTTTTTTGTGAACAGTATTACCACGCCCCTGGCAGGGCTAGATGACATGTTGAGGGCTTCCCTAAAATCTTTTCAAATTATCTAACCGGGGAATTTTAGTTGACTCACCTACGTCAAATACTTAAGCCGCTAGGCGTTTACAAGTTTGAAACAAAAATTTGATTTTTTTCAAAAAACTACATTTGTTTGTGAACACGATTACCACGCCCCTGGTAGGAACAGAGGACAAGTTAAGGGCTTTCCTTAAATCTCTCCAAGATGTCAAACCGGTGCAATTTTTTGACCCGCCTACGGCAAATTCTTTAGCCGCTAGAGCGTTTACAAAGTTGAAACAAAAATGTGATTTTGCTCAAAAATCTACATCGGTTTGTGAACACTATTATCACGCCCGTGGTAGCGAAAGAGGACAAGTTGGGGGCTTTCCTAAAGGCCCTTCAAATTATCTAACCGGTGCTATTTACTTGACCCACCTACGTCAAATACTTTAGCCGCGAAAGCGTTTACAAAGTTGAAACAAAAATGTGATGTTTCTCATAAAACACGACATTCCTTTGTGAACAATATTGCCTCGCCCGTGGAACGCATAGAGGATATGTTGAGGGTGTTCCTAAAAGCTCTTCAAATTTGCTAACCGTTGCAATTCATTTGACCTACTTACGACAAATACTATAGCCGATAGAGCGTTTACAAGGTTGAAACAGATATGTGATTTTTCTCAAAAAACTACATTGAATTGGGAACACTATTGCCTTGCCCCTGGTAGGAACGGAAGACAAGTTGAGGGCTTTCCTTAAATCTCTTCAAATTTTCTAACCGGTGCAATTTATTTGACCCACCTGCGTCAAATACTTTAGCCGCTAGAGCGTTTACAAGGTTGTAACAAAAATGTGATTTTTCTCAAAAAACTACATTTTTTTGTGAACACAATTACCACGCCCTTGGTGGGTGGGAGGACAAGTTGAAGGCATTCCTAAAAGCCCTTCAAATTGTCTAACGGGTGCAATTTATTTGAGCCAGCTACGTCAAATGCTTTAGTCTAGAGCGTTTATAAGGTTGAAACAAAAATGTAATTTTTATCAAATAACTAAATTTTTTGTGAACAATATTACCACGCCCCTGGTACGGACAAAGGACAAGTAGAAGGCTTTCTTAAAAGCTCTTCAAATTACTTAGTCGGTGCCTATTAGTTGACCCACCTACGTCAAATACTTCAGCCGCCAGAGCGTTTACAATGTTGAAACAAAAAAGTGATTTTTCCCAAAAAACTACATTTTTTGTGAACAGTATTATCACGCCCCTGGCAGGGCTAGATGACATGTTGAGGGCTTTCCTAAAATCTCTTCAAATTATCTAACCGGGGAATTTTAGTTGACTCACCTACGTCAAACACTTAAGCCGCTAGGCGTTTACAAGTTTGAAACAAAAATTTGATTTTTTCAAAAAACTACATTTGTTTGTGAACACTATTACCACGCCCCTGGTAGGAACGGAGGACAAGTTAAGAGCTTTCCTTAAATTTCTTCCAAATGTCAGACCGGTGCAATTTTTTGACCCACCTACGGCAAATACTTTAGCCGCTAGAGCGTTTACAAAGTTGAAACAAAAATGTGATTTTGCTCAAAAATCTACATCTGTTTGTGAACACTATTACCACGCCCGTGGTAGGGACAGAGGTCAAGTTGGGGGCTTTCCCAAAGGCCCTTCAAATTATCTAACCGGTGCTATTTACTTGACCCACCTACGTCAAATACTTTAGCCGCGAAAGCGTTTACAAAGTTGAAACAAAAATGTGATGTTTCTCATAAAACACTACATTCCTTTGTGAACAATATTGCCTCGCCCGTGGTACGCATAGAGGATACGTTGAGGGTTTTCCTAAAAGCTCTTTAAATTTGCTAACCATTGCAATTCATTTGACCTACTTACCACAAATATTATAGCCGCTAGAGCGTTTACAAGTTTGAAACAGATTTGTGATTTTTCTCAAAAAACTACATTTAATTGGGAACACTATTGCCACGCCCCTGGTAGGAACGGAAGACAAGTTGAGGGCTTTCCTTAAATCTCTTCAAATTTTCTAACCGGTGCAATTTATTTGACCCACCTGCGTCAAATACTTTAGCCGCTAGAGCGTTTACAAGGTTGTAACAAAAATGTGATTTTTCTCAACAAACTACATTTGTTTGTGAACACAATTACCACGCCCTTGGTGTGTGAGAGGACAAGTTGAAGGCATTCCTAAAAGCCCTTCAAATTGTCTAACAGGTGCTATTTACTTGACCCACCTGCGTCAAATACTTTAGTCTAGAGCGTTTAAAAAAATGAAACAAAAATGTGATTTTGCTCAAAAATCTACATCTGTTTGTGAACATTATTACCACGCCCCTGGTAGGGACAGAGGACAAGTTGGGGGCTTTCCCAAAGGCCCTTCAAATTTTCTAACCGGTGCTATTTACTTGATCCACCTACGTCAAATACTTTAGCCGCGAAAGCGTTTACAAAGTTGAAACAAAAATGTGATGTTTCTCATAAAACACTACATTCCTTTGTGAACAATATTGCCTCGCCCGTGGTACGCATAGAGGATACGTTGAGGGTTTTCCTAAAAGCTCTTTAAATTTTCTAACCGTTGCAATTCATTTGACCTACTTACCACAAATATTATAGCCGCTAGAGTGTTTACAATGTTGAAACAGATATGTAATTTTTCTCAAAAAACTACATTTGATTGTGAACACTATTGCCACGCCCCTGATAGGAACGGGGGACAAGTTGAGGGCTTTCCTTAAATCTCTTCAAATTTTCTAACCGTTGCAATTTATTTGACCCACCTGCGACAAATACTTTAGCCGCTAGGCGTTTACAAGTTTGAAACAAAAATTTGATTTTTTTCAAAAAACTACATTTGTTTGTGAACACTATTACCACGCCCCTGGTAGGAACGGAGGATAAGTTAAGGGCTTTCCTTAAATCCCTTCAAAATGTCAAACCGGTGCAATTTTTTGACCCACCTACGTTAAATTCTTTAGCCGCTAGAGCGTTTACAAAGTTGAAACAAAAATGTGATTTTGCTCAAAAATCTACATCTGTTTGTGAACACTATTACGACGCCCGTGGTAGGGACAGAGGACAAGTTGGGGGCTTTCCTAAAGGCCCTTCAAATTATCTAACGGGTGCAATTTATTTGAGCCACCTACGTCAAATATTTTAGTCTAGAGCGTTTATAAGGTTGAAAAAAATGTGATTTTTCCCAAAAAACTACATTTTTTTGTGAACAGTATTACCACGCCCCTGGCAGGGCTAGGTGACATGGTAAGGGCTTTCCTAAAATCTCTTCAAATTATCTAACCGGGGAATTTTAGTTGACTCACCTACGTCAAATACTTAAGCCGCTAGGCGTTTACAAGTTTGAAACAAAAATTTGATTTTTTTCAAAAAACTACATTTGATTGTGAACACTATTACCACGCCTCTGGTAGGAACGGAGGACAAGTTAAGGGCTTTCCTTAAAGCTCTTCAAAATGTCAAACCGGTGCAATTTTTTGACCCACCTACGGCAAATTCTTTAGCCGCTAGAGCGTTTACAAAGTTGAAACAAAAATGTGATTTTGCTCAAAAATCAACATCGGTTTGTGAACACTATTACCACGCCCGTGGAAGGGACAGAGAACACGTTGGGGGCTTTCCTTAAATCTCTCCAAGATGTCAAACCGGTGCAATTTTTTGACCCGCCTACGGCAAATTCTTTAGCCGCTAGAGCGTTTACAAAGTTGAAACAAAAATGTGATTTTGCTCAAAAATCTACATCGGTTTGTGAACACTATTATCACGCCCGTGGTAGCGAAAGAGGACAAGTTGGGGGCTTTCCTAAAGGCCCTTCAAATTATCTAACCTGTGCTATTTATTTGACCCACCTGCGTCAAATACTTTAGCCGCTAGAGCGTTTACAAGCGTGAAACAAAAATGTGTTTTTTCTCAAAAAACTACATTTGTTTGTGAACATTATTACCACGCCCTTAATAGGGATAGATAACAACTTGAGGGTTTTCCTAAAAGCTCTTCAAATTTGCTAACTGTTGCAATTTATGTGACATACTTGCGACAAATACTATAGCCGCTAGAGTGTTTACAAGGTTGAAACAGATATGTGATTTTTCTCAAAAAACTACATTTGATTGTAAACACTATTACCACGCCTCTGGTAGGAACGGAGGACAAGTTAAGGGCTTTCCTTAAAGCTCTTCAAAATGTCAAACCGGTGCAATTTTTTGACCCACCTACGGCAAATTCTTTAGCCGCTAGAGCGTTTACAACGTTGAAACAAAAATGTGATTTTGCTCAAAAATCTACATCGGTTTGTGAACACTATTACCACGCCCGTGGTAGGGACAGAGGACAAGTTGGGGGCTTTCCTAAAGGCCCTTCAAATTATCTAGCCGGTGCTATTTACTTGACCAACCCTCGTCAAATACTTTAGCCGCGAAAGCGTTTACATAGTTGAAACAAAAATTTGATGTTTTTCATAAAACACTACATTTGTTTGTGAACAATATTGCCACGCCCGGGGTACGCATAAAGAATATATTGTGGGTTTTCCTAAAAGCTCTTCAAATTTGCTAACCGTTGAAATTCATTTGACCTACTTACGACAAATACTATACCCGCTAGAGCGTTTACAAGGTTGAAACAGATATGTGATTTTTCTCAAAAAACTACATTTGATTGTGAACACTATTGCCACGCCCCTGGTAATAACGGGGACAAGTTAAGGGCTTTCCTTAAATCTCTTTAAATTTTCTAACCGGTGCAATTTATTTGACCCACCTGCGTCAAATACTTTAGCCGCTAGAGCGTTTACAAGGTTGTAACAAAAATATGATTTTTCTCAAAAAACTACATTTGTTTGTGAAAACCATTACCACGCCCTTGGTGGGTGGGAGGACAAGTTGAAGGCTTTCCCAAAAGCCCTTCAAATTGTCTAACCGGTGCAATTTATTTGAGCCACCTACGTCAAATACTTTAGTCTCGAGCGTTTATAAGGTTGAAACAAAAATGTAATTTTTCTCAAATAACTAAATTTTTTGTGAACAATATTACCACGCCCCTGGTAAGGACGAAGGACAAGTATAGGACTTTCTTAAAAGCTCTTCAAATTTTTTAATCGGTGCCTATTAGTTGACCCACCTACGTCAAATACTTCAGCCGCCAGAGCGTTTACAATGTTGAAACAAAAAAGTGATTTTTCCAAAAAAACTACATTTTTTTGTGAACAGTATTGCCACGTCACTTGGGGGGCTAGATGACATGTTGAGGGCTTTCCTAAAATCTCTTCAAATCATCTAACCGGGGAATTTTAGTTGACTCACCAACGTCAAATATTTAGGCCGCTAGGCGTTTACAAGTTTGAAACAAAAATTTGATTTTTCCAAAAAACTACATTTGATTGTGAACACTATTGCCACGCCCCTGGTAATAACGGGGACAAGTTATGGGCTTTACTTAAATCTCTTTAAATTTTCTAACCGGTGCAATTTATTTGGCCCACCTGCGTCAAATACTTTAGCCGCTAGAGCGTTTACAAGGTTGTAACAAAAATATGATTTTTCTCAAAAAACTACATTTGTTTGTGAACACAATTACCACGCCCTTGGTGGGTGGGAGGACAAGTTGAAGGCATTTCTATAAGCCCTTCAAATTGTCTAGCGGGTGCAATTTGTTTGAGCCACCTACGTCAAATAATTTAGTCTAGAGCGTTTATAAGGTTGAAACAAAAATGTAATTTTTCTCAAATAACTAAATTTTTTGTGAACACTATTACCACGCCCCTGGAAGTGGTAGATGACAAGTTGAGGGCTTTCCTAAAATCTCTTCAAATTATCTAACCGGGGAATTTTAGTTGACTCACCTGCGTCAAACACTTAAGCCGCTAGGCGTTTACAAGTTTGAAACAAAAATTTAATTTTTTTCAAAAAACTACATTTGTTTGTGAACACTATTACCACGCCCCTGGTTGGAACGGAGGACAAGTTAAGGGCTTTCCTTAAATCTCTTCAAAATGTCAAACCGTTGCAATTGTTTTACCCACCTACGGCAAATTCTTTAGCCGCTAGAGCGTTTACAAAGTTGAAACAAAAATGTGATTTTGCTCAAAAATCTACATCGGTTTGTGAACACTATTACCACGCCCGTGGAAGGGACAGAGGACACGTTGGGGGCTTTGCTAAAGGCCCTTCAAATTATCTAACCTGTGCTATTTATTTGACCCACCTGCGTCAAATACTTTAGCCGCTAGAGCGTTTACAAGCCTGAAACAAAAATGTGTTTTTTCCAAAAAACTACATTTGTTTGTGAACAATATTACCACGCCCTTAATAGGGATAGATAACAACTTGAGGGTTTTCCTAAAAGCTCTTCAAATTTGCTAACTGTTGCAATTTATGTGACATACTTACGACAAATACTATAGCCGCTAGAGTGTTTACAAGGTTGAAACAGATATGTGATTTTTCTCAAAAAACTACATTTGATTGTGAACACTATTGCCACGCCCCTGGTAGGAACGGAGGACAAGTTAAGGGCTTTCCTTAAATCTCTTTAAATTTTCTAACCGGTGCAATTTGTTTGACCCACCTGCGTCAAATACTTTAGCCGCTAGAGCGTTTACAAGGTTGTAACAAAAATCTGATTTTTCTCAAAAAACTACATTTGTTTGTGAACACCATTACCACGCCCTTGGTGGGTGGGAGGACATGTTGAAGGCTTTCCTAAAAGCCCTTCAAATTGTCTAACGGGTGCAATTTATTTGAGCCACCTACGTCAAATACTTTAGTCTAGAGCGTTTATAAGGTTGAAACAGAAATGTAATTTTTCTCAAATAACTAAATTTTTTGTGAACAATATTACCACGCCCCACAGTGGCATTTCAGCGGAAAAAATAGGATTTTTCCACTTTCCAATTTCAAAACTTTAATGATTTTGTTTTGTAAAGAAATATTTAGATAAGAAAAATTCAACAAGGTTTTTTATAAAAAGTGAAATTTTATAGTTAAAAAAACTAACAGAAGTCGACGGAAAGTTATTCAATAAAATCAGATTAAAATTATTGTCCAAATAAAGATTTTTTTGTGTGTAAGTTTATAGCTATGGCTTTTCTTTTATTTTTTAGTGAAAATATAGCACCTACTTGTTTATAAAAAAAAATTTATTGAAATTGGCAAAGTAAGCTAATTTTTATAAATTTTCAAAAATTATACTAAAAAATATCAATTTTTAATTTTTTGATGGAAAAAAACTTTATGTGCTTTACCTTGCTTAGCCCTCTTACTATAAAAAAATGAAAGTTCCGAGTCTGTACTTTCAATTAAAGAAAAAAAAAACAACCGCCAATTACCGTCCCTTTTAGTAACATCGATTTTAATTTCAACAAATACTGATGTCTTCAACAGACTTCTTATAACTTCGGATCCTTACATAAGTAACTTAAGGCGTCATTCGAACAAAATTTCCTTAGAACTAGATCCCATTGTTAAAGATATGGTGCTGCATAATATTACAAATAAAAAATAACACATTTTTTCGCCTGTTACATATTCAATTAAAACATTGCATATTATATTGGATTTTTATCACGGTAAAGGTATAAATAACGTCACTTTGCGTTTAAGTTTAATTTTTTTTTTCATCAGGAGAACTCAATTCAGAAGTGTCCCGAATTTCAAGTCCCTAGATCCAAAAATAAAAATTTTGGCAATTGCAGTTATATGGGAGGTGGGTGTGGCAGTGGGCGGTTTTCCAAGATTTTTTCAAAAATTCTTAACTTAGTCCAGAGAAGTGTTTCTGAAAAGTTTCATTGTTGTACGACCACTCCTTCTATTTTTTTCCAAGAAATGTATGGAGCGGTGCCACTGTGCGCCCCTGGTAAGGACAAAGAACAAGTAGAGGGCTTTCTTAAAAGCTCTTCAAATTATTTAATCGGTGCCTATTAGTTGACCTACCTACGTCAAATACTTCAGCCGCCAGAGCGTTTACAATGTTGAAACAAAAATGGGATTTTTCCCAAAAACTACATTTTTTTGTGAACAGTATTACCACGCCCATGCCGGGGCTAGATGACAAGTTGAGGGCTTTCCTAAAATCTTTTCAAATCGTCTAACCGGGGAATTTTAGTTGACTCACCTACGTCAAATACTTAAGCCGCTAGGCGTTTACAAGTTTGAAACAAAAATTTGATTTTTTCAAAAAACTACATTTGTTTGTGAACACTATTACCACGCCCGTGGTACGCATAGAGATTATGTTGAGAGTTTTCCTAAAAGCTCTTTAAATTTGCTAACCGTTGAAATTCATTTGACCTACTTACGACAAATACTATAGCCGCTAGAGCGTTTAAAAGGTTGAAACAAATATGTGATTTTTCTCAAAAAACTACATTTGATTGTGAACATTATCATCACGCCCTTGGTGGGTGGGAGGACAAGTTGAAGTCTTTCCTAAAAGCTCTTCAAATTATCTAACCGTTGCGTTTTATTTGACTCACCTACGTTAAATATTTTAGCTGCTAGTGCGTTTACAAAGTTCAAACAAAAAGGTGATTTTTCTCAAAAAACTACATTTCTTTGTGAACATCATTGCCACGCCCCTGGTAGGGATAGAGGATAGATTGAAGGTTTTTCTAAAAGCTCTTCAAATTATCTAACCGGTGCAATTTATATGACCCACCTGCGTCAAATACTTTAGCTGCTAGAGCGTTTTCAAAGTTGAAACAAAAATGTGATTTTTCTCACAAAAACTACATTTTTTTGTAAACAATATTGCCACGCCCGTGGTACGCATAGAGGATATGTTGAGGGCTTTCCTAAAAGCTCTTCAAATTTGCTAACCGTTGCAAATCATTTGACCTACTTACGACTAATATTATAGCCGCTAGAGCGTTTACGAGGTTGAAACAGATATGTGATTTTTCTCAAAAACTACATTTGATTGTGAACACTATTGCCACGCCCCTGGTAGGGACGGAGGACAAATTGAGGGATTTGCTTAAATCTCTTCAAATTTTCTAACCGGTGCAATTTATCTGACCCACCTGCGTCAAATACCTTAGCCGCTAGAGCGTTTAGAAGGTTGTAACAAAAATGTGATTTTTCTCAAAAAACTAAGGCTTGAAGGCTTTCCTAAAAGCCCTTCAAATTGTCTAACGGGTGCAATTTATTTGAGCCACCTACGTCAAATACTTTAGTCTAGAACGTTTATAAGGTTGAAACAAAAATGTAATTTTGCTCAAATAACTAAATTTTTTGTGAACACTATTACCACGCCCCTGGAAGGGGTAGATGACAAGTTGAGGATTTTCCTAAATGCTCTTCATATTATCAAGGCTTAAACAAAAATGTGTTTTTTCTCAAAAAACTACATTTGTTTGTGAACAATATTACTACGCCCTTAATAGGGATAGATAACAACTTGAGGGTTTTCCTAAAAGCTCTTCAAATTTGTTAACTGTTGCAATTTATTTGACATACTTACGACAAATAATATAGCCGCTACAGTGTTTACAAGGTTGAAACAGATATGTGATTTTTCTCAAAAAACTACATTTGATTGTGATCACTATTGCCACGCCCCTGGTAAGGACAAAGGACAAGTAGAGGGCTTTCTTAAAAGCTCTTCAAATTATTTAATCGATGCCTATTAGTTGACCCACCTACGTCAAATACTTCAGCCGCCAGAGCGTTTACAATGTTGAAACAAAAATTTGATTTTTCCCAAAAAAACTACATTTTTTGTGAACAGTTTTACTACATTTGTTTGAGAATCTTAAATCTCTTCAAATTATCTAACCGGTGCTATTTACTTGACGTACCTGCGTCAAATACTTTAGCCGCGAAAGCGTTTACAAAGTTTAAACAAAAATGTGATTTTTCTCAAAAAACTACATTTGTTTGTGAACACCACTACCACGCCCGTGGTACGCATAGAGGATATGTTGAGGGTTTTCCTAAAAGCTCTTCAAATTTGCTAACCGTTGAAATTCATATGACCTACTTACGACAAATACTATAGCCGCTAGAGCGTTTACAAAGTTGGAACACATATGTTATTTTTCTCAAAAAACTACATTTGATTCTGAACACTATTGCAACGCCCCTGGTAGGAACGGAATACAAGTTGAGGGCTTTCCTTAAAGCTCTTCAAATTTACTAACCGGTGCAATTTATTTGACCCACATTCGTCAAATACTTTAGCCGCTAGAGCGTTTACAAGGTTGTAACAAAAATGTGATTTTTCTCAAAAACTACATTTGTTTGAGAACACCATTACCACGCCCTTGGAGGGTGGGAGGACAAGTTGAAGTCTTTCCTAAAAGCTTTTAAAATTATCTAACCGTTGCAAATCATTTGAGCCACCTACGTCAAATACTTTAGTCTAGAGCGTTTTTAAGGTTGAAACAAAAATGTAATTTTTCTCAAATAACTAAATTTTTTGTGAACACTACTAGCACGCCCCTGGAAGTGGTAGATGACAAGTTGAGGACTTTCCTAAAAGCTCTTAATAATATCTAACCGGTGCATTGTAGTTGACTCACCTACGTCAAATTCTTTAGCCGCTAGAGCGTTTACAAAGTTCAAACAAAAATGTGATTTTTCTCATAAAAAACAACATTTGTTTGTGAACATTATCACCACGGCCTTGGTGGGTGGGAAGACAAGCTAAAGTCTTTCCTAAAAGCTCTTCAAATTATCTAACCGTTGCGTTTTATTTGACTCACCTACGTAAAATAATTTAGCCGCTAGTGCGTTTACAAAGTTCAAACAAAAATGTGATTTTCTCAAAAAACTGCATTTCTTTGCGAACAATATTACCACGCCCCTGGTAGGGATAGAGGATAGATTGAAGGTTTTTCTAAATGCTCTTCAAATTATCTAACCGGTGCAATTTATATGACCCACCTGCGTCAAATACTTTAGCCGCTAGAGCGTTTTCAAAGTTTAAACAAAAATGTGATTTTTCTCAAAAAAAATACATTTCTTTGTGAACAATATTGCCACGTCCATGGCACGCATAGAGGATATGTTGAGGGTTTTCCTAAAAGCTCTTCAAATTTGCTAACCGTTGCAATTCATTTGACCTACTTACGACTAATACTATAGCCGCTAGAGCGTTTACAAAGTTGAAACAAAAATGTGATTTTGCTCAAAAATCTACATCTGTTTGTGAACACTATTACCACGCCCGTGGTAGGGACAGAGGGCAAGATGGGGGCTTTCCTAAAAGCCCTTCAAATTATCTAACCGGTGCTATTTACTTGACGCACCTGCGTCAAATACTTAAGCAACTAGAGCGTATACAAAGTTTAAACAAAAATGTAATTTTTCTCAAAAAACTACATTTGTTTGTGAACACCATTACCACGCCCTTGGTTGGTGGGAGGACAAGTTAAAGACTTTCCTAAAAGCTCTTCAAATTATCTAACCGTTGCGTTTTATTTGACTCACCTACGTCAAATACTTTAGCCGCTAGTGCGTTTACAAAGTTCAAACAAAAATGTGATTTTTCTCAAAAAACTAAATTTTTTGTAACAAAAATGTGATTTTTCTCAAAAAACTACATTTGTTTGTGAACACCATTACCGCGCCCGTGGTATGCATAAAGAATATATTGAGGGTTTTCCTAAAAGCTCTTCAAATTTGCTAACCGTTGAAATTCATTTGACCTACTTACGACAAATACTATAGCCGCTAGAGCGTTTACAAGGTTGAAACAGATATGTGATTTTTCTCAAAAACTACAGTTGTTTGAGAACACCATTACCACGCCCTTGGAGGGTGGGAGGACAAGTTGAAGGCTTTCCTAAAAGCCCTTCAAATTGTCTAACGGGTGCAATTTATTTGAGCCACCTACGTCAAATATTTTAGTCTAGAGCGTTTATAAGGTTGAAACAAAAATGTAGTTTTTCTCAAATAACTGAATTTTTTGTGAACACTATTACCACGCCCCTGGAAGGGGTAGATGACAAGTTGAGGACTTTCCTAAATGCTCTTCGTATTATCTAACCGGTGCATTGTAGTTGACTCACCTACGTCAAATATTTAGGCGGCTAGGCGTTTACAAGTTTGAAACAAAAATTTGATTTTTCCAAAAAACTACATTTGTTTGTGAACACCATTACCACGCCCTTGGTTGGTGGGAGGACAAGTTAAGGTCTTTCCTAAAAGCTCTTCAAATTATCTAACCGTTGCGTTTTATTTGACTCACCTACGTCAAATACTTTAGCCGCTAGTGCGTTTACAAAGTTCAAACAAAAATGTGATTTTTCTCAAAAAACTAAATTTTTTGTAACAAAAATGTGATTTTTCTCAAAAAACTACATTTGTTTGTGAACACCATTACCACGCCCTTGGTGGGTGGGAGGACAAGTTGAAGGCTTTCCTAAAAGCCCTTCAAATTGTCTAACGGGTGCAATTTATTTGAGCCACCTACGTCAAATACTTTAGTCTAGAGCGTTTATAAGGTTGAAACAGAAATGTAATTTTTCTCAAATAACTAAATTTTTTGTGAACAATATTACCACGCCCCACAGTGGCATTTCAGCGGAAAAAATAGGATTTTTCCACTTTCCAATTTCAAAACTTTAATGATTTTGTTTTGTAAAGAAATATTTGCATAAGAAAAATTCAACAAGGTTTTTTATAAAAAGTGAAATTTTATAGTTAAAAAAACTAACAGAAGTCGACGGAAAGTTATTAAATAAAATCAGATTAAAATTATTGTCCAAATAAAGATTTTTTTTTGTGTGTAAGTTTATAGCTATGGCTTTTCTTTTATTTTTTAGTGAAAATATGACACCTACTTGTTTATAAAAAAAAATTTATTGAAATTGGCAAAGTAAGCTAATTTTTATAAATTTTCAAAAATTATACTAAAAAATATCAATTTTTAATTTTTTGATGGAAAAAAACTTTATGTGCTTTACCTTGCTTAGCCCTCTTACTATAAAAAAATGAAAGTTCCGAGTCTGTACTTTCAATTAAAGAAAAAAAAACAACCGCCAATTACCGTCCCTTTTAGTAACATCGATTTTAATTTCAACAAATACTGATGTCTTCAACAGACTTCTTATAACTTCGGATCCTTACATAAGTAACTTAAGGCGTCATTCGAACAAAATTTCCTTAGAACTAGATCCCATTGTTAAAGATATGGTGCTGCATAATATTACAAATAAAAAATAACACATTTTTTCGCCTGTTACATATTCAATTAAAACATTGCATATTATATTGGATTTTTATCACGGTAAAGGTATAAATAACGTCACTTTGCGTTTAAGTTTAATTTTTTTTTCATCAGGAGAACTCAATCCAGAAGTGTCTCGAATTTCAAGTCCCTAGATCCAAAAATAAAAATTTTGGCAATTGCAGTTATATGGGAGGTGGGTGTGGCAGTGGGCGGTTCTCCAAGATTTTTTCAAAATTTCTTAATTTAGTCCAGAGAAGTGTTTCTGAAAAGTTTCATTGTTGTACGACCACTCCTTCTATTTTTTTCCAAGAAATGTATGGAGCGGTGCCACTGTGCGCCCCTGGTAAGGACAAAGGACAAGTAGAGGGCTTTCTTAACCCTTGTGTTGCCACCCAAAAAAAATCACACTGTCTGCCGCCCAGGGTACCCGGATACCCATACGCAAATTGGTGGGTATAAGTGCGTTATACGTAAAAATAATTGAGTGCATTCTATCAGGATCTATTTACTGACATCTTAGAAAGGTATTTCTGCTTGAAAGTACCATATAAATTATGTACAGACACCTACATAGTCCTAAATCAGCAATAAAACGCGCGCTGCTCTAATGTAAATTTCTCGATTCTGCGAAGGCCAGTTCCGTGGAATTCGAGTTGTGGGGAAACAGGTCGTTCTTTGAATTGGTTTGTACTTCAGGAACGTTCGAGAATGCTGTGAAACGAATATAAGCTGTATAGTTCAGTTTCTGTTATTGACTCGAAGAAGCCAGACGTATCGCTGTTTGGATAGTTCTTTAGCGTGTAATTGTATTTTATTTATATACGTCAGATAAATAAAAGGATGGAGGAGTTATCGAAATCGCAGTTTTTGAGGTAACGTAAAAACAATAAATACACGATTTAGTTAGCACGATGGGTTTTTAATTTTATCGAAAATTGAATGCGAAAAATATGAATAAAATATTTTTTGATGCTATAGCAAGAATATACGAAAATACATTTTACATTACTGTATGTAGCCCACACTCATCGAAAAAAATTATTTTATTCGTATTTTTCGTATTCATATTGTTAAAACCCACCGTATGTATTTGATATTATTCAAAATGTAATATTATTGTAAAACTCAAATTTATTTTTATTTAGATTGAGCGAGGCTCAAAAAGAGGAGTATATCAGAAAATTGGATGAGGACGTTGACGCCGCGATCGACAGTGAAGATCCGTCAGACAGCGAAGACGACGATTGGTTTCCGGACGGTATTTAAGCGTCAGATACTGAAGATTACGAACAGGATGGAGCAGCTGAAATTGAAGAGGATACAAGTGATCGTGAAGCTCCAGAGGGTGAAGAAGAAGAGGATGATGACGACGATGAGGAAGAGGGCGACGACAATGAAGTAGCTGTATCGACTTCTAATAGTCGGTCAGACAGTTCAAGTGTTCCACCCAATACAAGTACAACATTTATAGCAAAAGATGAAATAAAACCGCACGCCCAAATCATCAGATTCCTGCTAGAAATATTGTGAGGCAATGAGCTGGACCTCATAGGAGTACGGAAATGTTGTCAATCGCTCAAACATTAAAAAAAAATTATCACGTTGGAAATGGTCGATATTATTGTTCGCTGCACGAATAAAAAAGCAGAAGCCGTGTATTGAGTTTACAACAAACAACATCCAGAAAATGAACCTCGTGTATGGAAAAAAGTAACAGTGACAAAGATTTATTCCTTTTTTGGAGTATTGATATCTGCTGGTGCAAATAACTCAAACACAGATCATGTAAATAAAATGTGGAAGAAAAATGCTTATCCGTTATATCGTGCAACAATGGGACGAATACGCTTTCAGTCGCTTTTACGGTTCATACGTTTCGATGATTATACAACACGCCCGGCTCGAGTAGCCAATGATAAAGCTGCTCTTATTTCAGATACATGGAAGATGCTGAATGCCAACTTAGCTGCATTGTATCGACCAACGGAACACTTGACCATCGACGAACAGCTCTACCCTTTCAGAGGAAGAACTAAGTTTACTCAGTATATGCCATCCAAGCCTGCTAAATACGGTCTGCAAGTATTTTGGTTGTGCGATGCAAGTAATGCTTATCCACTGAAAGGGATTTTGTATACAGGTAAACAAGGTAATACTCGAGAAGTCAATCAAGCTGAACGAGTTGTCAAAGACCTGGTCAGCGATTATAAAGGATCTTGCCGAAATATAACCACGGACAGATTTTTCACAACTTTACCTTTGGTGGAGACTCTGTTATCTTGGAAACTTACTATCGTCGGTACATTGAAAAAAAAATAAGACGTTTATACCTCAAGAAATGAAACCGTCAAGGTCTAAAGAAGTACTGTCAACTCTTTTCGGATTTCATGAAAAAGCTACTATCTGCTCATACGTTCCAAAGAAAAACAAAGCTGTAATACTTCTTAGTGCGATGCACTACGGTTATGAAATTTCTGATGCAGCTCACAAAAAACAAGAAATGATTTTGTTTTATAATCAAACAAAAGCTGGAGTTGACACCATGGATCAAATGTGTTCGAGGTATTCCACCCAACGGCGAACGTGTAGATGGCCGCTGGCTTTCTTTTTCAATATCCTCGACATTGCAGGTGTAGCTGCCTATGTCATCTATTATGAAAATAACAGCATGCTTCATAAGAAAACGAACAGACGGAGACTTTTTCTTCGACAATTGTCAGAAGAGTTAGCAATGTGCGATAAGCCCGTATGCGAACAGCATTCGGTGAACATTTCTAAATGTTTACATTGCAATAATTAAATTTTAATTTTTCTTAATTTTTTAATTAATTCTTAAATTAGTAATAATAATATTATTTTGCGACATGAAGTTAAAAAAATGAATGAATGAAATGAAAAAAAAAAAAAATGAAACGAATTTTTAGCTTTTTACATAGTGAAATATAAGTAATAATTTGAACAAAAAAATTGAAAAATTTTGAATGAAATATCAATAAATAATTAGAAATGAACATAATTTGTTAAAGTTAGCATATAAATACTTATTTACTCCTTTTAGATATAAAATAAAAGTATAATCGTAATGTATTACACGAACTTCTATCGGGGTACCCGGGTACCCGGGTGGCTGAGACGGGTTCTTATTTTAAAATGTAACATTTCCGAAGTTAGAAAACAATTTAAACTATGTATAATGGGCAATTCGCTAGACAATCGATTAAACCATGGGGATCCAAGAGGATTTTAGCCTATCTTTTTTAGAAAAAATATTATTCAACAAAATACACT
The DNA here is from genome assembly GCF_016617805.1 of Bactrocera tryoni. NCBI lineage: Eukaryota > Metazoa > Arthropoda > Insecta > Diptera > Tephritidae > Bactrocera > Bactrocera tryoni. The sequence goes on along the minus strand of NW_024395694.1, from coordinate 55,461 downwards.
GCGGTGGGTACCCGGGTACCCGGGTGGCAACACAAGGGTTAAAAAAAAATGTAGTTTTTAGAGAAAAATCACATTTTATAGTATTTGACGTAGACGGGTGAAATAAATTGCACCGCCTATCAATTTCGAAGAGCTTTTAGAAAAGCCCTCAAGTTGTCATCTATCACTACTAGGGGCGTGGTAATATTGTTCACAAACAAATGTAGTTTTTTGAGAAAAATTTCATTTTTTTTTCAACTTTGTAAACGCTCTAGCTCTAGGTGGGTCAAATAAATTGCGCCGGTTAGACAATTTGAAGAGCTTTTAGGAAAGCCCTAAACTTGTTATCTACCCCTACCAGGGGCGTGGTTATAGTGTTCACAAAAAAGTAGTTTTTTGAGAAAAATTACATTTTTGTTTTTACCTTGTGAACGCTCTGGCTGCTAAGGTATTCGACGCAGGTGGGTCAATTAAATTGCACCGGATAGACAATTTGAAAAGCATTTAGGAAAGCCCTCAACTTGTTATCTACCCCTACCAGGGGCGTGGTTATAGTGTTCACACAAAACTTAGTTTTTTGAAAGAAACACATTTTTGTTTCAAACTTGTAAACGCCTAGCGGCTAAGTATTTGACGTAAGTGGGTCAAACAAATTGCACCGGTGCAGATAATTTGAAGAGCATTTGGGAAAGCTCTCAACTTGTCATCTACTCCTACCAGGGCCATGGTAATAGTGTTCACAAAAAAGTAGTTTTTTGAGAAAAATTACATTTTTGTTTCTACCTTGTGAACGCTCTGGCGGCTAAGGTATTCGACGCAGGTGGGTCAATTAAATTGCACCAGTTAGATAATTTGAAGGGCTTTTAGGAAAGCCCTCAACTTGTCATCTACCACTACCAGGGGCGTGGCAATGTTGTTCAGAAGAAAATGTAGCTTTTACAGAAAAATCACATTTTTGTTTCAACTTTGTAAACCCTCTAGCGGCTAAAGTATTTGACGTAGGTGGGTCGCAAAAAACGCACCGATTAGACAATTTGAAGGGCTTTTAAGGAAAGTCCTCAGCTTGTCATTGTTCAAAAAAAATGTAGTTTTTTGAGAAAACTCACATTTTTGTTTCAACCTTGTAAACGCTCTAACGGCTAAAGTGTTTGACGCAGGTGGGTCAAATAAATTGCACCGGTTAGACAATTTGAAGAGCTTTTAGGAAAGCCTTCAACTCGTCATCTATCCTCACAAGGGGCGTGCCAATATTGTTCACAAAAAAATGTAGTTTTTTGAGAAAAATCACATCCTTGTTTCAACTTTGTAAACGCTCTAGCGGCTAAAGAATTTGACGTAGGCGGGTGAAATAAATTGCACCGCTTAGCAATTTCGAAGAGCTTTTAGAAAAGCCCTCAAGTTGTCATCTGTCCCTACTAGGGGCGTGGTAATATTGTTCACAAGCAAATGTAGTTTTTTGAGAAAAAGCACATTTTTGTTTGAACTTTGTATACGCTCCAGTTGCTTAAGTATTTGACGTAGGTGTGTCAAATAAATTGCACCGGTGCAGATAATTTAAAGAGAATTTAACAAAGCCCTCAACTTGTCATCTATCCTTACAAGGGCCGTGGCAATATCGTTCAGAAAAAAATGTAATTTTTACAGAAAAATCACTTTTTTGTTTCAATTTTGTAAACGCTCTAGCGGCTAAAGTATTTGACGTAGGTGGGTCACAAAAACTGCACCGGTTAGATAATATGAAGAGCATTTAGGAAAGCCCTCAACTTGTCATCTACCACTACCAGGGGCTTAGTTATAGTGTTCACAAAAAATGTAGTTTTTTGAAAGAAACACATTTTTGTTTCAAACTTGTAAACGCCTAGCGGCTAAGTATTTGACGTAGGTGGCTCAAATAAAATGCACCGGCTAGATAATATGAAGCGCATTTAGGAAAGCCCTCAACTTGTTATCTACCACTACCATGGGCTTGGTTATAGTGTTCACAAAAAATGTAGTTTTTTGAGAAAAATTAAATTTTTGTTTCAACCTTGTAAACGCTCTAGACTAAAATATTTTACGTAGATGGGGCAAATAAATTGCACAAGTTAGCCAATTTGCAGAGGTTTTAGGAAAGCCCTCCACTTATCGTCTACCCCTACCAGGGGCGTAACAAGGTTCTTCAAAAAAAACAAATGTAGTTTTCAGAGAAAAATCACATTTTATAGTATTTGACGTAGACGGGTGAAATAAATTGCACCGCCTATCAATTTCGAATAGCTTTTAGAAAAGCCCTCAAGTTGTCATCTATCACTACTAGGGGCGTGGTCATATTGTTCACAAACAAATGTAGTTTTTTGAGAAAAATTACATTTTTTTTCAACCTTGTAAACGCTCTAGCGGCTAAAGTATTTGACGTAGGTGGGTCAACTAAAATGTACCGGTTAGACAATTTGAAAAGCATTTAGTAAAGCCTACAACTTCTCATCTACCCCTACCAATAGCGTGGCAATGTTCTTAAAAAAAATGTAGTTTTTAGAGAAAAATTAAATTTTATAGTATTTGACGTAGACGGGTGAAATAAATTGCACCGCCTATCAATTTCGAGGAGCTTTTAGGAAAGCCCTCAAGTTGTCATCTATCCCTACTAGGAGCGTGGTAATGTTGTTCCCTTACAAATGTAATTTTTTGAGAAAAATCTCATTTTTGATTGAACTTTGTATACGCTCCAGTTGCTAAAGTATTTGTCGTAGGTGGGTCAAATAAATTGCACCGGTGCAGATAATTTGAGGAGCATTTAGGAAACCCCTCAAGTTGTCATCTACCCTTTTAAGGGGCGTGGCAATATTGTTCATAAAAAATGTAGTTTTTGGAGAAAAATCACTTTTTTCTTTCAACCTTGTAAACGCTCTGGCGGCTAATGTATTCGACGCAGATGGGTCAATTAAAGTGCGCCGGTTAGATAATTTGAAGAGCTTTTAAGAAAGCCCTCAACTTGGGAGGACATGTTGAAGGCTTTCCTAAAAGCCCTTCAAATTGTCTAACGGGTGCAATTTATTTGAGCCACCTACGTCAAATACTTTAGTCTAGAGCGTTTATAAGGTTGAAACAGAAATGTAATTTTTCTCAAATAACTAAATTTTTTGTGAACAATATTACCACGCCCCACAGTGGCATTTCAGCGGAAAAAATAGGATTTTTCCACTTTCCAATTTCAAAACTTTAATGATTTTGTTTTGTAAAGAAATATTTGCATAAGAAAAATTCAACAAGGTTTTTTATAAAAAGTGAAATTTTATAGTTAAAAAAACTAACAGAAGTCGACGGAAAGTTATTCAATAAAATCAGATTAAAATTATTGTCCAAATAAAGATTTTTTTGTGTGTAAGTTTATAGCTATGGCTTTTCTTTTATTTTTTAGTGAAAATATAGCACCTACTTGTTTATAAAAAAAAATTTATTGAAATTGGCAAAGTAAGCTAATTTTTATAAATTTTCAAAAATTATACTAAAAAATATCAATTTTTAATTTTTTGATGGAAAAAAACTTTATGTGCTTTACCTTGCTTAGCCCTCTTACTATAAAAAAATGAAAGTTCCGAGTCTGTACTTTCAATTAAAGAAAAAAAAACAACCGCCAATTACCGTCCCTTTTAGTAACATCGATTTTAATTTCAACAAATACTGATGTCTTCAACAGACTTCTTATAACTTCGGATCCTTACATAAGTAACTTAAGGCGTCATTCGAACAAAATTTCCTTAGAACTAGATCCCATTGTTAAAGATATGGTGCTGCATAATATTACAAATAAAAAATAACACATTTTTTCGCCTGTTACATATTCAATTAAAACATTGCATATTATATTGGATTTTTATCACGGTAAAGGTATAAATAACGTCACTTTGCGTTTAAGTTTAATTTTTTTTTTCATCAGGAGAACTCAATTCAGAAGTGTCCCGAATTTCAAGTCCCTAGATCCAAAAATAAAAATTTTGGCAATTGCAGTTATATGGGAGGTGGGTGTGGCAGTGGGCGGTTTTCCAAGATTTTTTCAAAATTTCTTAATTTAGTCCAGAGAAGTGTTTCTGAAAAGTTTCATTGTTGTACGACCACTCCTTCTATTTTTTTCCAAGAAATGTATGGAGCGGTGCCACTGTGCGCCCCTGGTAAGGACAAAGAACAAGTAGAGGGCTTTCTTAAAAGCTCTTCAAATTATTTAATCGGTGCCTATTAGTTGACCTACCTACGTCAAATACTTCAGCCGCCAGAGCGTTTACAATGTTGAAACAAAAATGGGATTTTTCCCAAAAACTACATTTTTTTGTGAACAGTATTACCACGCCCATGCCGGGGCTAGATGACAAGTTGAGGGCTTTCCTAAAATCTTTTCAAATCGTCTAACCGGGGAATTTTAGTTGACTCACCTACGTCAAATACTTAAGCCGCTAGGCGTTTACAAGTTTGAAACAAAAATTTGATTTTTTCAAAAAACTACATTTGTTTGTGAACACTATTACCACGCCCGTGGTACGCATAGAGATTATGTTGAGAGTTTTCCTAAAAGCTCTTTAAATTTGCTAACCGTTGAAATTCATTTGACCTACTTACGACAAATACTATAGCCGCTAGAGCGTTTAAAAGGTTGAAACAAATATGTGATTTTTCTCAAAAAACTACATTTGATTGTGAACATTATCATCACGCCCTTGGTGGGTGGGAGGACAAGTTGAAGTCTTTCCTAAAAGCTCTTCAAATTATCTAACCGTTGCGTTTTATTTGACTCACCTACGTTAAATATTTTAGCTGCTAGTGCGTTTACAAAGTTCAAACAAAAAGGTGATTTTTCTCAAAAAACTACATTTCTTTGTGAACATCATTGCCACGCCCCTGGTAGGGATAGAGGATAGATTGAAGGTTTTTCTAAAAGCTCTTCAAATTATCTAACCGGTGCAATTTATATGACCCACCTGCGTCAAATACTTTAGCTGCTAGAGCGTTTTCAAAGTTGAAACAAAAATGTGATTTTTCTCACAAAAACTACATTTTTTTGTAAACAATATTGCCACGCCCGTGGTACGCATAGAGGATATGTTGAGGGCTTTCCTAAAAGCTCTTCAAATTTGCTAACCGTTGCAAATCATTTGACCTACTTACGACTAATATTATAGCCGCTAGAGCGTTTACGAGGTTGAAACAGATATGTGATTTTTCTCAAAAACTACATTTGATTGTGAACACTATTGCCACGCCCCTGGTAGGGACGGAGGACAAATTGAGGGATTTGCTTAAATCTCTTCAAATTTTCTAACCGGTGCAATTTATCTGACCCACCTGCGTCAAATACCTTAGCCGCTAGAGCGTTTAGAAGGTTGTAACAAAAATGTGATTTTTCTCAAAAAACTAAGGCTTGAAGGCTTTCCTAAAAGCCCTTCAAATTGTCTAACGGGTGCAATTTATTTGAGCCACCTACGTCAAATACTTTAGTCTAGAACGTTTATAAGGTTGAAACAAAAATGTAATTTTGCTCAAATAACTAAATTTTTTGTGAACACTATTACCACGCCCCTGGAAGGGGTAGATGACAAGTTGAGGATTTTCCTAAATGCTCTTCATATTATCAAGGCTTAAACAAAAATGTGTTTTTTCTCAAAAAACTACATTTGTTTGTGAACAATATTACTACGCCCTTAATAGGGATAGATAACAACTTGAGGGTTTTCCTAAAAGCTCTTCAAATTTGTTAACTGTTGCAATTTATTTGACATACTTACGACAAATAATATAGCCGCTACAGTGTTTACAAGGTTGAAACAGATATGTGATTTTTCTCAAAAAACTACATTTGATTGTGATCACTATTGCCACGCCCCTGGTAAGGACAAAGGACAAGTAGAGGGCTTTCTTAAAAGCTCTTCAAATTATTTAATCGATGCCTATTAGTTGACCCACCTACGTCAAATACTTCAGCCGCCAGAGCGTTTACAATGTTGAAACAAAAATTTGATTTTTCCCAAAAAAACTACATTTTTTGTGAACAGTTTTACTACATTTGTTTGAGAATCTTAAATCTCTTCAAATTATCTAACCGGTGCTATTTACTTGACGTACCTGCGTCAAATACTTTAGCCGCGAAAGCGTTTACAAAGTTTAAACAAAAATGTGATTTTTCTCAAAAAACTACATTTGTTTGTGAACACCACTACCACGCCCGTGGTACGCATAGAGGATATGTTGAGGGTTTTCCTACAAGCTCTTCAAATTTGCTAACCGTTGAAATTCATATGACCTACTTACGACAAATACTATAGCCGCTAGAGCGTTTACAAAGTTGGAACACATATGTTATTTTTCTCAAAAAACTACATTTGATTCTGAACACTATTGCAACGCCCCTGGTAGGAACGGAATACAAGTTGAGGGCTTTCCTTAAAGCTCTTCAAATTTACTAACCGGTGCAATTTATTTGACCCACATTCGTCAAATACTTTAGCCGCTAGAGCGTTTACAAGGTTGTAACAAAAATGTGATTTTTCTCAAAAACTACATTTGTTTGAGAACACCATTACCACGCCCTTGGAGGGTGGGAGGACAAGTTGAAGTCTTTCCTAAAAGCTTTTAAAATTATCTAACCGTTGCAAATCATTTGAGCCACCTACGTCAAATACTTTAGTCTAGAGCGTTTTTAAGGTTGAAACAAAAATGTAATTTTTCTCAAATAACTAAATTTTTTGTGAACACTACTAGCACGCCCCTGGAAGTGGTAGATGACAAGTTGAGGACTTTCCTAAAAGCTCTTAATAATATCTAACCGGTGCATTGTAGTTGACTCACCTACGTCAAATTCTTTAGCCGCTAGAGCGTTTACAAAGTTCAAACAAAAATGTGATTTTTCTCATAAAAAACAACATTTGTTTGTGAACATTATCACCACGGCCTTGGTGGGTGGGAAGACAAGCTAAAGTCTTTCCTAAAAGCTCTTCAAATTATCTAACCGTTGCGTTTTATTTGACTCACCTACGTAAAATAATTTAGCCGCTAGTGCGTTTACAAAGTTCAAACAAAAATGTGATTTTCTCAAAAAACTGCATTTCTTTGCGAACAATATTACCACGCCCCTGGTAGGGATAGAGGATAGATTGAAGGTTTTTCTAAATGCTCTTCAAATTATCTAACCGGTGCAATTTATATGACCCACCTGCGTCAAATACTTTAGCCGCTAGAGCGTTTTCAAAGTTTAAACAAAAATGTGATTTTTCTCAAAAAAAATACATTTCTTTGTGAACAATATTGCCACGTCCATGGCACGCATAGAGGATATGTTGAGGGTTTTCCTAAAAGCTCTTCAAATTTGCTAACCGTTGCAATTCATTTGACCTACTTACGACTAATACTATAGCCGCTAGAGCGTTTACAAAGTTGAAACAAAAATGTGATTTTGCTCAAAAATCTACATCTGTTTGTGAACACTATTACCACGCCCGTGGTAGGGACAGAGGGCAAGATGGGGGCTTTCCTAAAAGCCCTTCAAATTATCTAACCGGTGCTATTTACTTGACGCACCTGCGTCAAATACTTAAGCAACTAGAGCGTATACAAAGTTTAAACAAAAATGTAATTTTTCTCAAAAAACTACATTTGTTTGTGAACACCATTACCACGCCCTTGGTTGGTGGGAGGACAAGTTAAAGACTTTCCTAAAAGCTCTTCAAATTATCTAACCGTTGCGTTTTATTTGACTCACCTACGTCAAATACTTTAGCCGCTAGTGCGTTTACAAAGTTCAAACAAAAATGTGATTTTTCTCAAAAAACTAAATTTTTTGTAACAAAAATGTGATTTTTCTCAAAAAACTACATTTGTTTGTGAACACCATTACCGCGCCCGTGGTATGCATAAAGAATATATTGAGGGTTTTCCTAAAAGCTCTTCAAATTTGCTAACCGTTGAAATTCATTTGACCTACTTACGACAAATACTATAGCCGCTAGAGCGTTTACAAGGTTGAAACAGATATGTGATTTTTCTCAAAAACTACAGTTGTTTGAGAACACCATTACCACGCCCTTGGAGGGTGGGAGGACAAGTTGAAGGCTTTCCTAAAAGCCCTTCAAATTGTCTAACGGGTGCAATTTATTTGAGCCACCTACGTCAAATATTTTAGTCTAGAGCGTTTATAAGGTTGAAACAAAAATGTAGTTTTTCTCAAATAACTGAATTTTTTGTGAACACTATTACCACGCCCCTGGAAGGGGTAGATGACAAGTTGAGGACTTTCCTAAATGCTCTTCGTATTATCTAACCGGTGCATTGTAGTTGACTCACCTACGTCAAATATTTAGGCGGCTAGGCGTTTACAAGTTTGAAACAAAAATTTGATTTTTCCAAAAAACTACATTTGTTTGTGAACACCATTACCACGCCCTTGGTTGGTGGGAGGACAAGTTAAGGTCTTTCCTAAAAGCTCTTCAAATTATCTAACCGTTGCGTTTTATTTGACTCACCTACGTCAAATACTTTAGCCGCTAGTGCGTTTACAAAGTTCAAACAAAAATGTGATTTTTCTCAAAAAACTAAATTTTTTGTAACAAAAATGTGATTTTTCTCAAAAAACTACATTTGTTTGTGAACACCATTACCACGCCCTTGGTGGGTGGGAGGACAAGTTGAAGGCTTTCCTAAAAGCCCTTCAAATTGTCTAACGGGTGCAATTTATTTGAGCCACCTACGTCAAATACTTTAGTCTAGAGCGTTTATAAGGTTGAAACAGAAATGTAATTTTTCTCAAATAACTAAATTTTTTGTGAACAATATTACCACGCCCCACAGTGGCATTTCAGCGGAAAAAATAGGATTTTTCCACTTTCCAATTTCAAAACTTTAATGATTTTGTTTTGTAAAGAAATATTTGCATAAGAAAAATTCAACAAGGTTTTTTATAAAAAGTGAAATTTTATAGTTAAAAAAACTAACAGAAGTCGACGGAAAGTTATTAAATAAAATCAGATTAAAATTATTGTCCAAATAAAGATTTTTTTTTGTGTGTAAGTTTATAGCTATGGCTTTTCTTTTATTTTTTAGTGAAAATATGACACCTACTTGTTTATAAAAAAAAATTTATTGAAATTGGCAAAGTAAGCTAATTTTTATAAATTTTCAAAAATTATACTAAAAAATATCAATTTTTAATTTTTTGATGGAAAAAAACTTTATGTGCTTTACCTTGCTTAGCCCTCTTACTATAAAAAAATGAAAGTTCCGAGTCTGTACTTTCAATTAAAGAAAAAAAAAACAACCGCCAATTACCGTCCCTTTTAGTAACATCGATTTTAATTTCAACAAATACTGATGTCTTCAACAGACTTCTTATAACTTCGGATCCTTACATAAGTAACTTAAGGCGTCATTCGAACAAAATTTCCTTAGAACTAGATCCCATTGTTAAAGATATGGTGCTGCATAATATTACAAATAAAAAATAACACATTTTTTCGCCTGTTACATATTCAATTAAAACATTGCATATTATATTGGATTTTTATCACGGTAAAGGTATAAATAACGTCACTTTGCGTTTAAGTTTAATTTTTTTTTCATCAGGAGAACTCAATCCAGAAGTGTCCCGAATTTCAAGTCCCTAGATCCAAAAATAAAAATTTTGGCAATTGCAGTTATATGGGAGGTGGGTGTGGCAGTGGGCGGTTCTCCAAGATTTTTTCAAAATTTCTTAATTTAGTCCAGAGAAGTGTTTCTGAAAAGTTTCATTGTTGTACGACCACTCCTTCTATTTTTTTCCAAGAAATGTATGGAGCGGTGCCACTGTGCGCCCCTGGTAAGGACAAAGGACAAGTAGAGGGCTTTCTTAACCCTTGTGTTGCCACCCAAAAAAAATCACACTGTCTGCCGCCCAGGGTACCCGGATACCCATACGCAAATTGGTGGGTATAAGTGCGTTATACGTAAAAATAATTGAGTGCATTCTATCAGGATCTATTTACTGACATCTTAGAAAGGTATTTCTGCTTGAAAGTACCATATAAATTATGTACAGACACCTACATAGTCCTAAATCAGCAATAAAACGCGCGCTGCTCTAATATAAATTTCTCGATTCTGCGAAGGCCAGTTCCGTGGAATTCGAGTTGTGGGGAAACAGGTCGTTCTTTGAATTGGTTTGTACTTCAGGAACGTTCGAGAATGCTGTGAAACGAATATAAGCTGTATAGTTCAGTTTCTGTTATTGACTCGAAGAAGCCAGACGTATCGCTGTTTGGATAGTTCTTTAGCGTGTAATTGTATTTTATTTATATACGTCAGATAAATAAAAGGATGGAGGAGTTATCGAAATCGCAGTTTTTGAGGTAACGTAAAAACAATAAATACACGATTTAGTTAGCACGATGGGTTTTTAATTTTATCGAAAATTGAATGCGAAAAATATGAATAAAATATTTTTTGATGCTATAGCAAGAATATACGAAAATACATTTTACATTACTGTATGTAGCCCACACTCATCGAAAAAAATTATTTTATTCGTATTTTTCGTATTCATATTGTTAAAACCCACCGTATGTATTTGATATTATTCAAAATGTAATATTATTGTAAAACTCAAATTTATTTTTATTTAGATTGAGCGAGGCTCAAAAAGAGGAGTATATCAGAAAATTGGATGAGGACGTTGACGCCGCGATCGACAGTGAAGATCCGTCAGACAGCGAAGACGACGATTGGTTTCCGGACGGTATTTAAGCGTCAGATACTGAAGATTACGAACAGGATGGAGCAGCTGAAATTGAAGAGGATACAAGTGATCGTGAAGCTCCAGAGGGTGAAGAAGAAGAGGATGATGACGACGATGAGGAAGAGGGCGACGACAATGAAGTAGCTGTATCGACTTCTAATGGTCGGTCAGACAGTTCAAGTGTTCCACCCAATACAAGTACAACATTTATAGCAAAAGATGGAATAAAACCGCACGCCCAAATCATCAGATTCCTGCTAGAAATATTGTGAGGCAAAGAGCTGGACCTCATAGGAGTACGGAAATGTTGTCAATCGCTCAAACATTAAAAAAAATTATCACGTTGGAAATGGTCGATATTATTGTTCGCTGCACGAATAAAAAAGCAGAAGCCGTGTATCGAGTTTACAACAAACAACATCCAGAAAATGAACCTCGTGTATGGAAAAAAGTAACAGTGACAAAGATGTATTCCTTTTTTGGAGTATTGATATCTGCTGGTGCAAATAACTCAAACACAGATCATGTAAATAAAATGTGGAAGAAAAATGCTTATCCGTTATATCGTGCAACAATGGGACGAATACGCTTTCAGTCGCTTTTACGGTTCATACGTTTCGATGATTATACAACACGCCCGGCTCGAGTAGCCAATGATAAAGCTGCTCTTATTTCAGATACATGGAAGATGCTGAATGCCAACTTAGCTGCATTGTATCGACCAACGGAACACTTGACCATCGACGAACAGCTCTACCCTTTCAGAGGAAGAACTAAGTTTACTCAGTATATGCCATCCAAGCCTGCTAAATACGGTCTGCAAGTATTTTGGTTGTGCGATGCAAGTAATGCTTATCCACTGAAAGGGATTTTGTATACAGGTAAACAAGGTAATACTCGAGAAGTCAATCAAGCTGAACGAGTTGTCAAAGACCTGGTCAGCGATTATAAAGGATCTTGCCGAAATATAACCACGGACAGATTTTTCACAACTTTACCTTTGGCGGAGACTCTGTTATCTTGGAAACTTACTATCGTCGGTACATTGAAAAAAAAATAAGACGTTTATACCTCAAGAAATGAAACCGTCAAGGTCTAGAGAAGTACTGTCAACTCTTTTCGGATTTCATGAAAAAGCTACTATCTGCTCATACGTTCCAAAGAAAAACAAAGCTGTAATACTTCTTAGTGCGATGCACTACGGTTATGAAATTTCTGATGCAGCTCACAAAAAACAAGAAATGATTTTGTTTTATAATCAAACAAAAGCTGGAGTTGACACCATGGATCAAATGTGTTCGAGGTATTCCACCCAACGGCGAACGTGTAGATGGCCGATGGCTTACTTTTTCAATATCCTCGACCTTGCAGGTGTAGCTGCCTATGTCATCTATTATGAAAATAACAGCATGCTTCATAAGAAAACGAACAGACGGAGACTTTTTCTTCGACAATTGTCAGAAGAGTTAGCAATGTGCGATAAGCCCGTATGCGAACAGCATTCGGTGAACATTTCTAAATGTTTACATTGCAATAATTAAATTTTAATTTTTCTTAATTTTTTAATTAATTCTTAAATTAGTAATAATAATATTATTTTGCGACATGAAGTTAAAAAAATGAATGAATGAAATGAAAAAAAAAAAAAATGAAACGAATTTTTAGCTTTTTACATAGTGAAATATAAGTAATAATTTGAACAAAAAAATTGAAAAATTTTGAATGAAATATCAATAAATAATTAGAAATGAACATAATTTGTTAAAGTTAGCATATAAATACTTATTTACTCCTTTTAGATATAAAATAAAAGTATAATCGTAATGTATTACACGAACTTCTATCGGGGTACCCGGGTACCCGGGTGGCTGAGACGGGTTCTTATTTTAAAATGTAACATTTCCGAAGTTAGAAAACAATTTAAACTATGTATAATGGGCAATTCGCTAGACAATCGATTAAACCATGGGGATCCAAGAGGATTTTAGCCTATCTTTTTTAGAAAAAATATTATTCAACAAAATACACTGCGGTGGGTACCCGGGTACCCGGGTGGCAACACAAGGGTTAAAAAAAAATGTAGTTTTTAGAGAAAAATCACATTTTATAGTATTTGACGTAGACGGGTGAAATAAATTGCACCGCCTATCAATTTCGAAGAGCTTTTAGAAAAGCCCTCAAGTTGTCATCTATCACTACTAGGGGCGTGGTAATATTGTTCACAAACAAATGTAGTTTTTTGAGAAAAATTTCATTTTTTTTTCAACTTTGTAAACGCTCTAGCTCTAGGTGGGTCAAATAAATTGCGCCGGTTAGACAATTTGAAGAGCTTTTAGGAAAGCCCTAAACTTGTTATCTACCCCTACCAGGGGCGTGGTTATAGTGTTCACAAAAAAGTAGTTTTTTGAGAAAAATTACATTTTTGTTTTTACCTTGTGAACGCTCTGGCTGCTAAGGTATTCGACGCAGGTGGGTCAATTAAATTGCACCGGATAGACAATTTGAAAAGCATTTAGGAAAGCCCTCAACTTGTTATCTACACCTACCAGGGGCGTGGTTATAGTGTTCACACAAAATTTAGTTTTTTGAAAGAAACACATTTTTGTTTCAAACTTGTAAACGCCTAGCGGCTAAGTATTTGACGTAAGTGGGTCAAACAAATTGCACCGGTGCAGATAATTTGAAGAGCATTTGGGAAAGCTCTCAACTTGTCATCTACTCCTACCAGGGCCATGGTAATAGTGTTCACAAAAAAGTAGTTTTTTGAGAAAAATTACATTTTTGTTTCTACCTTGTGAACGCTCTGGCGGCTAAGGTATTCGACGCAGGTGGGTCAATTAAATTGCACCAGTTAGATAATTTGAAGGGCTTTTAGGAAAGCCCTCAACTTGTCATCTACCACTACCAGGGGCGTGGCAATGTTGTTCAGAAGAAAATGTAGCTTTTACAGAAAAATCACATTTTTGTTTCAACTTTGTAAACCCTCTAGCGGCTAAAGTATTTGACGTAGGTGGGTCGCAAAAAACGCACCGATTAGACAATTTGAAGGGCTTTTAAGGAAAGTCCTCAGCTTGTCATTGTTCAAAAAAAATGTAGTTTTTTGAGAAAACTCACATTTTTGTTTCAACCTTGTAAACGCTCTAACGGCTAAAGTGTTTGACGCAGGTGGGTCAAATAAATTGCACCGGTTAGACAATTTGAAGAGCTTTTAGGAAAGCCTTCAACTCGTCATCTATCCTCACAAGGGGCGTGCCAATATTGTTCACAAAAAAATGTAGTTTTTTGAGAAAAATCACATCCTTGTTTCAACTTTGTAAACGCTCTAGCGGCTAAAGAATTTGACGTAGGCGGGTGAAATAAATTGCACCGCTTAGCAATTTCGAAGAGCTTTTAGAAAAGCCCTCAAGTTGTCATCTGTCCCTACTAGGGGCGTGGTAATATTGTTCACAAGCAAATGTAGTTTTTTGAGAAAAAGCACATTTTTGTTTGAACTTTGTATACGCTCTAGTTGCTTAAGTATTTGACGTAGGTGTGTCAAATAAATTGCACCGGTGCAGATAATTTAAAGAGAATTTAACAAAGCCCTCAACTTGTCATCTATCCTTACAAGGGCCGTGGCAATATCGTTCAGAAAAAAATGTAATTTTTACAGAAAAATCACTTTTTTGTTTCAATTTTGTAAACGCTCTAGCGGCTAAAGTATTTGACGTAGGTGGGTCACAAAAACTGCACCGGTTAGATAATATGAAGAGCATTTAGGAAAGCCCTCAACTTGTCATCTACCACTACCAGGGGCTTAGTTATAGTGTTCACAAAAAATGTAGTTTTTTGAAAGAAACACATTTTTGTTTCAAACTTGTAAACGCCTAGCGGCTAAGTATTTGACGTAGGTGGCTCAAATAAAATGCACCGGCTAGATAATATGAAGCGCATTTAGGAAAGCCCTCAACTTGTTATCTACCACTACCATGGGCTTGGTTATAGTGTTCACAAAAAATGTAGTTTTTTGAGAAAAATTAAATTTTTGTTTCAACCTTGTAAACGCTCTAGACTAAAATATTTTACGTAGATGGGGCAAATAAATTGCACAAGTTAGCCAATTTGCAGAGGTTTTAGGAAAGCCCTCCACTTATCGTCTACCCCCACCAGGGGCGTAACAAGGTTCTTCAAAAAAAAAAAATGTAGTTTTCAGAGAAAAATCACATTTTATAGTATTTGACGTAGACGGGTGAAATAAATTGCACCGCCTATCAATTTCGAATAGGTTTTAGAAAAGCCCTCAAGATGTCATCTATCACTACTAGGGGCGTGGTCATATTGTTCACAAACAAATGTAGTTTTTTGAGAAAAATTAAATTTTTTTTCAACCTTGTAAACGCTCTAGCGGCTAAAGTATTTGACGTAGGTGGGTCAACTAAAATGTACCGGTTAGACAATTTGAAAAGCATTTAGTAAAGCCTACAACTTCTCATCTACCCCTACCAATAGCGTGGCAATGTTCTTAAAAAAAATGTAGTTTTTAGAGAAAAATTAAATTTTATAGTGTTTGACGTAGACGGGTGAAATAAATTGCACCGCCTATCAATTTCGAGGAGCTTTTAGGAAAGCCCTCAAGTTGTCATCTATCCCTACTAGGAGCGTGGTAATGTTGTTCCCTTACAAATGTAATTTTTTGAGAAAAATCTCATTTTTGATTGAACTTTGTATACGCTCCAGTTGCTAAAGTATTTGTCGTAGGTGGGTCAAATAAATTGCACCGGTGCAGATAATTTGAGGAGCATTTAGGAAACCCCTCAAGTTGTCATCTACCCTTTTAAGGGGCGTGGCAATATTGTTCATAAAAAATGTAGTTTTTGGAGAAAAGTCACTTTTTTCTTTCAACCTTGTAAACGCTCTGGCGGCTAATGTATTCGACGCAGATGGGTCAATTAAAGTGCGCCGGTTAGATAATTTGAAGAGCTTTTAAGAAAGCCCTCAACTTGTCGTCTACCCTTTTAAGGGGCGTGGCAATATTGTTCAGAAAAAAATGTAGTTTTTACAGATAAATCACATTTTTGTTTCAACCTTGTAAACGCTCTAGCGTCTAAAGTATTTGACGTAGGTGGGTCACAAAAAATGCACCGGTTAGACAATATGAAGAGCATTTAGGAAAGCCCTGAACTTGTCATCTATCCTTTTTAGGGGCGTGGTAATAATTTAAAAAAAAATGTAGTGTTTTGAGAAAAATCACATTTTTGTTTCAACTTTGTTAATGCTCTAGACTAAAGTGTTTGACCTGGATGGGTCAAATGAATTGCCTCGGTTAGCCAATTTCAAGTGCTTTTAGGAAAGCCCTCAATTTGTCATCTGTCCTAACAAGCGGCGTGGTAATAGTGTTCACAACAAATGTACTTTTTGGAAAAATCACATTTTTGTTTCAACTTTGTAAACGCTCTAGCGGCTAAAGAATTTGACGTAGGCGGGTGAAATAAATTGCACCGCTTAGCAATTTCGAAGAGCTTTTAGAAAAGCCCTCAAGTTGTCATCTATCCCTACTAGGGGCGTGGTAATATTGTTCACAAGCAAATGTAGTTTTTTGAGAAAAAGCACATTTTTGTTTGAACTTTGTATACGCTCTAGTTGCTTAAGTATTTGACGTAGGTGTGTCAAATAAATTGCACCGGTGCAGATAATTTAAAGAGAGTTTAACAAAGCCCTCAACTTGTCACCTACTCCTACCAGGGGCGTGGTAATAGTGTTCACAAAAATGTAGTTTTTTGAGAAAATTAAAATTTTTGTTTCAACCTTGCAAACGCTCTAGACTAAAGTATTTGACATAGATGGGTCAAATAAATTGCACAGGTTAGCCAATTTGCAGCGCTTTCAGTAAAGCCCTCAACTTTTCATCTATCCTTACAAGGTCCGTGGCAATATTGTTCAGAAAAAATGTAGTTTTTACAGAAAAATCACATATTTGTTTCAACTTTTTAAACGCCTAGCGGCTAAAGTATTTGACGTAGGTGGCTCAAATAAAATGAACCGGTTATATAATATGAAGAGCATTTAGGAAAGCCCTCAACTTGTCATCTACCACTACCAGGGGCTTGGTTATAGTGTTCACAAAAAATGTAGTTTTTTGAGAAAAACTACATTTTTTTTTCAATCTTGTAAACGCTCTAGACTAAAGTATTTGACGTAGGTGGGTCAAATAAATTGCACCGGTTAGACAATTTGAAAAGCATTTAGGAAAGCCCTCAACTTGTCATCTACCCCTACCAGTGGCATGGCAATGTTTTAAAAAAAAATGTAGTTTTTAGAGAAAAATCACATTTTATAGTATTTGACGTAGGCGGGTGAAATAAATTGCACCGCTTAGCAATTTCGAAGAGCTTTTAGAAAAGCCCTCAAGTTGTTATCTATCCCTACTAGGGGCGTGGTAATATTGTTCACAAACAAAAGTAGTTTTTTGAGAAAAATTATATTTTTGTTTGAACTTCGTATACGCTCTAGTTGGTAAAGTATTTGACGTAAGTGGGTCAAATAAATTGCATCGGTGCAGATAACTTCAAGAGCATTTGGGAAAGCCCTCAACTTGTCATCTACTCCTACCAGGGCCGTGGTAATAGTGTTCACAAAAAAGTAGTTTTTTGAGAAAAATTACATTTTTGTTTCTACCTTGTGAACGCTCTGGCGGCTAAAGTATTCGACGCAGGTGGGTCAGTTAAATTACACCAGTTAGATAATTTGAAGAGCCTTTAGGAAAGCCCTCAACTTGTCATCTATCCTTACAAGGGGCGTGGCAATGTTGTTCAGAAGAAAATGTAGCTTTTACAGAAAAATCACATTTTTGTTTCAACCTTGTAAACGCTCTAGACAAAAGTATTGACGTAGGTGGGTCACAAAAAATGCACCGGTTAGGCAATTTGCAGAGCTTTTAGGAAAGCCCTCAACGTGTCCTCTGTTCCTACCAGGGGCGTGGTAGTAGTGTTCACAACAAAAGTAGTTTTTTGAAAAAATCACATTTTTGTTTCAAACTTGTAAACGCCTAGCGGATAAAGTATTTGACGCAGGTGGCTCAAATAAAATGTTTCGGTTAGATAATATGAAGAGCATTTAGGAAAGCCCTCAACTTGTCATCTACCGCTACCAGGGGCTTGTTTATAGTGTTCACAAAAAATGTAGTTTTTTGAGAAAAATTACATTTTTGTATCAACCTTGTAAACGCTCTAGACTAAAGTATTTGACGTAGGTGGGTCAAATAAATTGCACCGGTTAGACAATTTGAAAAGCATTTAGGAAAGCCCTCAACTTGTTATCTACCCCTACCAAGGGCGTGGTTATAGTGTTCACAAAAAATGTAGTTTTTTGAAAGAAACACATTTTTGTTTCAAACTTGTAAACGCCTAGCGGCTAAGTATTTGACGTAAGTGGGTCAAGGAAATTGCACCGGTGCAGATAATTTGAAGAGCATTTGGGAAAGCCCTCAACTTGTCATCTACTCCTACCAGGGCCGTGGTAATAGTGTTCACAAAAAAGTAGTTTTTTGAGAAAAATTACATTTTTGTTTCTACTTTGTGAACGCTCTGGCGGCTAAGGTATTCGACGCAGGTGGGTCAATTAAATTGCACCAGTTAGATAATTTGAAGAGCCTTTAGGAAAGCCCTCAACTTGTCATCTATCCTTACAAGGGGCGTGGCAATGTTGTTCAGAAGAAAATGTAGCTTTTACAGAAAAATCACATTTTTGTTTCAACCTTGTAAACCCTCTAGCGGCTAAAGTATTTGACGTAGGTGGGTCACAAAAAACGCACCGATTAGACAATTTGAAGGGCTTTTAAGGAAAGTCATCAGCTCGTCATCTATCCTTACGAGGGGCGTGGCAACATTGTTCGAAAAAAATGTAGTTTTTTGAGAAAAATCACATTTTTGTTTCAACCTTGTAAACGCTCTAACGGCTAAAGTATTTGACGCAGGTGGGTCAAATAAATTGCACCGGTTAGACAATTTGAAGAGCTTTTAGGAAAACCTTCAACTCGTCATCTATCCTCACAAGGGGCGTGCCAATATTGTTCACAAAAAAATATAGTTTTTTGAGAAAAATCACATTTTTGTTTCAACTTTGTAAACGCTCTAGCGGCTAAAGAATTTGACGTAGGCGGGTGAAATAAATTGCACCGCTTAGCAATTTCGAAGAGCTTTTAGAAAAGCCCTCTAGTTGTCATCTATCCCTACTAGGGGCGTGGTAATATTGTTCACAAGCAAATGTAGTTTTTTGAGAAAAAGCACATTTTTGTATGAACTTTGTATACGCTCTAGTTGCTTAAGTATTTGACGTAGGTGTGTCAAATAAATTGCACCGGTGCAGATAATTTAAAAAGAATTTAGGGGCGTGGTAATAGTGTTCACAGAAATGTAGTTTTTTGAGAAAAATAAAATTTTTGTTTCAACCTTGCAAACGCTCTAGACTAAAGTATTTGACATAGATGGGTCAAATAAAATGCACAGGTTAGCCAATTTGCAGCGCTTTCAGGAAAGCCCTCAACTTGTCATCTATCCTTACAAGGTCCGTGGCAATACTGTTCAGAAAAAATGTAGTTTTTACAGAAAAATCACATATTTGTTTCAACTTTGTAAACCCTCTAGCGGCTAAAGTATTTGACGTAGGTGGGTCACAAAAAATGCACCGGTTAGATAATATGAAGAGCATTTACGAAAACCCTCAACTTGTCATCTACCACTACCAGCGGCTTGGTTATAGTGTTCACAAAAAATGTAGTTTTTTGAGAAAAATTAGTGTTCCCAACAAAAGTAGTTTTTTGAAAAAAACACATATTTGTTTCAAACTTGTAAACGCCTAGCGGCTAAAGTATTTGACGCAGGTGGCTCAAATAAAATGTTCCGGTTAGATAATATGAAGAGCATTTAGGGAAGCCCTCAACTTGTCATCTACCGCTACCAGGGGCTTGTTTATAGTGTTCACAAAAAATGTAGTTTTTTCGAGAAAAATTACATTTTTGTTTCAACCTTGCAAACGCTCTAGACTAAAGTATTTGACATACATGGGTCAAATAAAATGCGCAGGTTAGCCAATTTGCAGCGCTTTCAGGTAAGCGCTCAACTTGTCATCTATCCTTACAAGGTCCGTGGCAATACTGTTCAGAAAAAATGTAGTTTTTACAGGAAAAACACATATTTGTTTCAACTTTGTAAACCCTCTAGCGGCTAAAGTATTTGACGTAGGTGGGTTACAAAAAATGCACCAGTTAGCTAATTTGCAGAGCTTTTAGGAAAGCCCTCAACTTGTCATCTATCCTTACAAGGGCCGTGGCAATATCGTTCAGAAAAAAATGTAATTTTTACAGAAAAATCACTTTTTTGTTTCAATTTTGTAAACGCTCTAGCGGCTAAAGTATTTGACGTAGGTGGGTCACAAAAAATGCACCGGTTAGATAATATGAAGAGCATTTAGGAAAGCCCTCAACTTGTCATCTACCGCTACCAGGGGCTTAGTTATAGTGTTCACAAGAAATGTAGTTTTTTGAAAGAAACACATTTTTGTTTCAAACTTGTAAACGCCTAGCGGCTAAGTATTTGACGTAGGTGGCTCAAATAAAATGCACCGGGTAGATAATATGAAGCGCATTCAGGAAAGCCCTCAACTTGTTATCTACCACTACCATGGGCTTGGTTATAGTGTTCACAAAAAATGTAGTTTTTTGAGAAAAATTAAATTTTTGTTTCAACTTTGTAAATGCTCTAGACTAAAGTATTTGACGTAGATGGGGCAAATAAAGTGCACAGGTTAGCCAATTTGCAGAGTTTTTAGGAAAGCCCTCCACTTGTCGTCTACCCCTACCAGGGGCGTAACAAGGTTCTTCAAAAAAAAAATGTAGTTTTCAGAGAAAAATCACATTTTATAGTATTTGACGTAGACGGGTGAAATAAATTGCACCGCCTATCAATTTCGAGGAGCTTTTAGGAAAGCCCTCAAGTTGTCATCTATCCCTACTAGGAGCGTGGTAATGTTGTTCCCTTACAAATGTAATTTTTTGAGAAAAATCACATTTTCGATTGAACTTTGTATACGCTCCAGTGGCTAAAGTATTTGTCGTAGGTGGGTCAAATAAAATGCACCGGTGCAGATAATTTGAGGAGCATTTAGGAAACCCCTCAAGTTGTCATCTACCCTTTTAAGGGGCGTGGCAATATTGTTCATGAAAAATGTAGTTTTTGGAGAAAAATCATTTTTTTCTTTCAACTTTGTAAACGCTCTGGCGGCTAAAGTATTCGACGCAAATGGGTCAATTAAATTGCGCCGGTTAGATAATTTGAAGAGCTTTTAGGAAAGCCCTCAACTTGTCGTCTACCCTTTTAAGGGGCGTGGCAATATTGTTCAGAAAAAAATGTACTTTTTACAGATAAATCACATTTTTGTTTCAACCTTGTAAACGCTCTAGACAAAAGTATTTGACGTAGGTGGGTCACAAAAAATGCACCGGTTAGACAATATGAAGAGCATTTAGGAAAGCCCTGAACTTGTCATCTATCCTTTTTAGGAGCGTGGTAATAATTTAAAAAAAATGTAGTGTTTTGAGAAAAATCACATTTTTGTTTCAACTTTGTAAACGCTCTAGACTAAAGTGTTTGACGTGGATGGGTCAAATGAATTGCTCCGGTTAGCCAATTTCAAGGGCTTTTCGGAAAGCCCTCAACTTGTCATCTGTCCTAACAAGGGGCGTGGTAATAGTGTTCACAACAAATGTACTTTTTGGAAAAATCACATTTTTGTTTCAACTTTGTAAACGCTCTAGCGGCTAAAGAATTTGACTTAGGCGGGTGAAATAAATTGCACCGCTTAGCAATTTCGAAGAGCTTTTAGAAAAGCCCTCAAATGGTCATCTATCCCTACTAGGGGCGTGGTAATATTGTTCACAAGCAAATGTAGTTTTTTGAGAAAAAGCACATTTTTGTTTGAACTTTGTATACGCTCTAGTTGCTTAAGTATTTGACGTAGGTGTGTCAAATAGATTGCAAAGGTGCAGATAATTTAAAGAGCATTTAACAAAGCCCTCAACTTGTCACCTACTGCTACCAGGGGCGTGGTAATAGTGTTCACAAAAATGTAGTTTTTTGAGAAAAATTAAATTTTTGTTTCAACCTTGCAAACGCTCTAGACTAAAGTATTTGACATAGATGGATCAAATAAATTGCACAGGTTAGCCAATTTGCAGCGCTTTCAGTAAAGCCCTCAACTAGTCATCTATCCTTACAAGGTCCGTGGCAATATTGTTCAGAAAAAATGTAGTTTTTACAGAAAAATCACATATTTGTTTCAACTTTGTAAACGCCTAGCGGCTAAAGTATTTGACGTAGGTGGGTCACAAAAAACGCACCGATTAGACAATTTGAAGCGCTTTTAAGGAAAGTCATCAGCTTGTCATCTATCTTTACGAGGGGCGTGGCAACATTGTTCAAAGAAATGTAGTTTTTTGAGAAAAATCACATTTTTGTTTCAACTTTGTAAACGCTCTAGCGGCTAAAGAATTTGACGTAGGCGGGTGAAATAAATTGCACCGCTTAGCAATTTCAAAGAGATTTTAGAAAAGCCTTCAAGTTGTCATCTATCCCTACTAGGGGGTTCACAAGCAAATGTAGTTTTTTGAGAAAAATTATATTTTTGTTTGAACTTCGTATACGCTCTAGTTGGTAAAGTATTTGACGTAAGTGGGTCAAATAAATTGCATCGGTGCAGATAACTTCAAGAGCATTTGGGAAAGCCCTCAACTTGTCATCTGCTCCTACCAGGGCCGTGGTAATAGTGTTCACAAAAAAGTAGTTTTTTGAGAAAAATTACATTTTTGTTTCTACCTTGTGAACGCTCTGGCGGCTAAAGTATTCGACGCAGGTAGGTCAGTTAAATTACACCAGTTAGATAATTTGAAGAGCCTTTAGGAAAGCCCTCAACTTGTCATCTATCCTTACAAGGGGCGTGGCAATGTTGTTCAGAAGAAAATGTAGCTTTTACAGAAAAATCACATTTTTGTTTCAACCTTGTAAACCCTCTAGCGGATAAAGTATTTGACGTAGGTGGGTCACAAAAAACGCACCGATTAGACAATTTTAAGG
The DNA here is from genome assembly GCF_016617805.1 of Bactrocera tryoni. Lineage (NCBI taxonomy): Eukaryota > Metazoa > Arthropoda > Insecta > Diptera > Tephritidae > Bactrocera > Bactrocera tryoni. The sequence continues at coordinate 32,652 of NW_024395694.1, read as the reverse complement.
GCTTTTAAGGAAAGTCATCAGCTTGTCATCTATCCTTACGAGGGGCGTGGCAACATTGTTCAAAAAAAATGTAGTTTTTTGAGAAAAATCACATTTTTGTTTCAACCTTGTAAACGCTCTAACGGCTAAAGTATTTGACGCAGGTGGGTCAAATAAATTGCACCGGTTAGACAATTTGAAGAGCTTTTAGAAAAGCCTTCAACTCGTCATCTATCCTCACAAGGGGCGTGCCAATATTGTTCACAAAAAAATGTAGTTTTTTGAGAAAAATCACATTTTTGTTTCAACTTTCTAAACGCTCTAGCGGCTAAAGAATTTGACGTAGGCGGATGAAATAAATTGCACCGCTTAGCAATTTCGAAGAGATTTTAGAAAAGCCCTCACGTTGTCATCTATCCCTACTAGGGGCGTGGTAATATTGTTCACAAGCAAATGTAGTTTTTTGAGAAAAATCACATTTTTGTTTCAACCTTGCAAACGCTCTAGACTAAAGTATTTGACATAGATGGGTCAAATAAATTGCACAGGTTAGCCACTTTGCAGCGCTTTCAGTAAAGCCCTCAACTTGTCATCTATCCTTACAAGGTCCGTGGCAATATTGTTCAGAAAAAATGTAGTTTTTACAGAAAAATCACATATTTGTTTCAACTTTGTAAACCCTCTAGCAGCTAAAGTATTTGACGTAGGTGGGTCACAAAAAATGCACCGGTTAGATAATATGAAGAGCATTTAGGAAAGCCCTCAACTTGTCATCTACCACTACCAGGGGCTTGGTTATAGTGTTCACAAAAAATGTAGTTTTTTGAAAGAAACTCATTTTTGTTTCAACCTTGTAAACGTCTAGCGGCTAAGTATTTGACGTAGGTGGCTCGAATAAAATGCACCGGTTAGATAATATGAAGCGCATTTAGGAAAGCCTTCAACTTGTCATCTACCGCTACCAGGGGCTTGTTTATAGTGTTCACACAAAATGTAGTTTTTTGAGAAAAATTACATTTTTGTTTCAACCTTGTAAACGCTCTAGACTAAAGTATTTGACGTAGGTGGGTCACAAAAAATGCACCGGTTAGACAATTTAAAGAGCTTTGAAGGAAAGCCCTCAACTTGTCATCTATCTTTACGAGGGGCGTGCCAATATTGTTAAACAAAAGGAAGTTTTTTGAGAAAAATCACATTTTTGTTTCAACTTTGTAAACACTCTAGCGGCTAAAGTATTTGACGTAGGTGGGTCACAAAAAATGCACCGGTTAGACAATTTAAAGAGCTTTGCAGGAAAGCCCTCAACTTGTCATCTATCTTTACGAGGGGCGTGCCAATATTGTTAAAAAAAGGAAAATTTTTGAAAAATTACATTTTTGTTTCAACTTTGTAAACGCTCTAGCAGCTAAAGTATTTGACGTAGGTGGGTCACAAAAAACGCACCGGTTAGACAATTTGAAGAGCTTTAAAGAAAAGCCCTCAACTTGTCATCTATCTTTACGAGGGGCGTGCCAATATTGTTAAAAAAAGTAAGTTTTTTGAGAAAAATCACATTTTTGTTTCAACTTTGTAAACGCTCTAGCGGCTAAAGTTTTTGACGTAGGTGGGTCAAAAAAATTGCACCGGTTAGACAATTTGAAGAGCTTTTAGGAAAGCCCTCAACATGTCCTCTGTTTCTACCAGGATCGTGATAATAGTGTTCACAACAAATGTAGTTTTTTGAAAAAATCACATTTTAGTTTCAAACTTGTAAACGCCTAGCGGCTAAAGTATTTGTCGTAAGTGGGTCAAATAAATTGCAACGGTTAGCAAATTTGAAGAGCTTTTTGGAAAACGCTCAACATATCCTTTATCCTTACCACGGGCGTGGCTAAAATTAAATGAAACACATGAATCGCAGACAAGAACTGAATTCATTTATTATAGAAGCAAACTACATCATATATACATAGATACATATTACATATTCTTACGGTAGATGGCGCTATTAACTTAACTTTGAACGTGATATTGTCGATACAAAATAACACCCCCACTTATCGCAATATTCACTGAAAAAAATTTATAAAATATCAAATTTATTTTATAGAAACTATGCCAAGAAACGACATAAACTTTTAGTGTTTTGTTGTACATAAACTTTTAGTTAAAATATCAGCCGGCATATCAGCTGTTGGCAAATACAGTATTTTAACAATCTTATCTTTCACTAGATCACGACAAAAATGATATTTGACATCAATGTGTGTAAGTTTGTGAAAGACTGGATTTGCACACAGTTTTTGTGACCTGATTATCATTATACAGGCTGATTGTGTACATTTTATTAGTTATTTCATATTGTAATTCCTTTAGATACAATGCTTCCTTACATGCCTCTACTACTAATATACTCTGATTCAGTGCTAGAGAGGGCTACACAATTCTGTTTTTTACATTCCCATGATATTGCACCACTACATAATAAAAAACACATTCCAGTATACGATCTCCTATCTGTAGAGTTAGAGGCCCAATCAGCATCTACATATCCTGTTATTTCTGAATTACCTTCTTTACGATATTTTATTCCATAACTTTTAGTTCGCTTTAGATATTTCAGTACTTTCTTTGCATATTCCCAATGCTCTTTTGTGTGGCAATTATTAAATTGACTTAGAAAACTTATAGAGTAACTAATATCTGGTCTAGTTAAGACTGACAAGTACATTAAACTGCCAATTAGTTGTTGATAAGGTATGTGATTATTTACACCTACTTCACCTTTACTTATATTTAGTTTGACCTCCATCGGAGTGTCAACAGTCTTACAATCATTTAAATTAAATTTACTCAAAAGTTGATCTATGTAAGTTTCCTGACTTAGAGTTACATATCCTTTATCTTTATTAAACTTCACATTCATTCCAAGACATAATTTAACTTCACCTAAGTCCTTAATGCTAAACTTATTATATATAAGTATATTTTATATACATACATGGCTCAACTTTTGACCTTTTGTAAACATTACTCATCAAACAATCATTAACGTTTTTATTCCACGCTCTAGAGGCCTGCTTAAGTCCATAAATAGCCTTTTTAAGTTTCAATACTTTACCAACTGAGCTATTATTATCATAACAATCAGGCATTTTCATATAAATGTTTTCTTCTAAATCACCATTCAAGAAAACAGTCTTTACGTCTAAATGATTAACTTCTAAACCTATCTTTACAAATAATGCAAATAATAGTCTAAGAGTTGTGTGCCTCACTACAGGTGAAAAAGTTTCTGTATAGTCTACTCCATGTTTTTGGCTATAACCCTTTGCGACTAGACGAGCACGGTAACGCACTTTGTTTTCACTATCATACTTTTTCGTAAAACCCACTTGCACTGCACTATAGTACCATTTATTGGAACATCTACAAGCTCCCACGCACTATTTTTCTCAAACGACTGTAATTCATCCTGCACTGCTGTTAACCACTCTGCTTTCTCACGACCATCCAAGGCTTCTTGCAATGATATTTCACCCGTGAATATGTTGGCATCTTCTACATGAGCACATACAAATCCAAATCTGTCTGGGTTTTGCCTATGCCGAGGACCACTTATTATGTTGGTATTGTTAAGTATTATAGAGACTTCACTGTCTGTTGTACCAGATTCAGAGCTATCTAATGTGTCATCTTCACAAGCTTCATACAGTTCTCCACTTTCATCCATATTCAAGCTCTCTGACTGTTCAAGTGAATTTTCCTCAAGTATCAACTTTTCCTCCACTGGAACCATATTCACCTCATCCTAACCATCTTCCTGTTCATTCAGAATACTGTCTGTCTCTATCTTCCCCAATACTATAACATCTCGACTGGTAGTTATAACATTAGACTTCGGGTTGTAAATCCTGTACCCTTTGACATCATTGGAATAACCGACTAGGATCCATTTTTCAGGCTTTCTATCCCACTTTAATCTCTTTTGTTTTGGTACATGTACCATGATTGCACTACAAAAAACACGTAAGTGACTTATTAGGCTGTCTGCCCGTCCACATCTCGAAAGGAGTTTTATAATTTAATGATGCTGTTACAGTCCTATTCTGTCTATTCTTTTTTTTATAGTAGGAGGAAGCATCGAAAGCCGGAGTGCGGGACTTTAATCCGCTAAACCTAACCTACTCCCAACTCAAGACTCGCCCACGGAACCACCAGATAAGTTACAAGATATTTTACGTCTCCTCTATAGCACAGACGGACTGACGCCTATTCTGTTGTATCTGTCTTAATGTTGTCATGATGAAAGTTGCCGCTTCGCGAACAGCTTTCCACTTCTCAGAGGACTGACACATAAGTGCAGTCAAACTTTCCACCGTTAAACTATCACCTAGTGTTGTTTCTAACTTTTCCCTTATGTTTAGAAACCGAGGACAATGGAAGAACACGTGCTCAGAGTCTTCTATTGACTCCGTACACATCGAGCAATACGGACTGACGTCGTTTTGAAATTTATGTAGATAGCCTCTGAAGCACCCATGCCCGCTTAATACTTGGGTCAGGTGGAAATCCAGGTCCCCGTGTTTTCTACTTATCCACGTAAGTATGTCAGGTATAAGTCTGTGGGTCCACCGTCCTTTAGTTGAGGTTTGCCACCGTTGCTGCCATATAGTTATGCTCTTCTTTCTCTCTTCTCTCTTTTGGATTTAGGTAATTGGCGCTGATAGCTCATATAATCTCGTGAGCTCGTCACCCTGGATGTCTATAGGCGGCATACCAGCTAGTACTTCAGATGCTTCGCTGGAAATAGTTCGGAAAGCACTTGTTACTCTTATTGCTGTGAGTCTGTGCACCGCAGTTATTGGTTTGGCATACGCTTTTATGTTTAGTGCCTGTATCCATACTGGAGCTGCATATAGTATAACTGAGCTCATAGCTTTTGCGATTAGAAGTCGGCGGCTGGAGCGCACACAGCCTCTATTTGCCATCATTCTTGATAACGCGTTATAAATCTTATTTGCTTTATTTGCTATGTTTGCCAAGTGCTGCTTGAATTTCAGTTTGGAGTCCAATATTACCCCTAAATACTTCAACTGTGGTTGTGAAGTAATCATACACTCTCCTATAGTGAGAGTTATTTTTTCCTCAATTTTCCTGGTGCTTATGAGCAGTACCTCTGTTTTGTGCTCAGCCAGTTCCAAACTCTTGGAAGAAAACCATTGGCGCAGACCATTTATGCATTCATTACATTTATCTTGTAGGTCTTCAAGTTGTTTATCTACTGCTACCACTATAAGGTCGTCCGCGTATGCGATTAGCTTAACGTTTTTAGGCTGTGGAATTCTTAGCATCCCATCATACACTAGATTCCATAAGAGAGGGCCTAAAACAGATCCTTGTGGTACTCCGCTCGTAAAAGGGTAGCTCTTGATGCCTTCGGTGGTGTCGTAGATCAGCCTTCTATTTTTAAAATAACTCATAACGATATTTATGAGGTACTGAGGGGCGCGTATTCCATATAGGGCTTCGAATATATTTTCCCATTTAGCAGAGTTGAAAGCATTCTTCACATCCAGGGTGATCAGCGCACAATATTTTTTTGTGCCACCTTTCCATCTTTTGCCACTTACTGCTCTTTTCGCAGTGTCGACAACTTCTTTCAGTGCATCGATAGTAGACCTCTGCTTTCTGAAGCCGTATTGTCTTTCTGATAGTCCGCCGGCCTCCTGGATTGCAATCTCCAAGCGGTTTCTTATTATGCTTTCGTACACTTTGCCCATTGTGTCGAGCATACACAGAGGTCGATACGAAGAAGGTTCATCTGGTGGTTTTTTTTGGTTTTGGGATTAAAACCAGGCGCTGAATTTTCCAGGGATCGGGGAACATCCCTTCTTTTATACAGGCGTTGTACATTTTTGCGAAAAGAGTGGGCTTTGAGATTATGGCTACCTTTAGAGCTCTGTTTGGTATGCCATCGATACCAGGCGCTTTGTTGTTTTTGATTCTTTTAGCTATGACCAATAGTTCCTCTTCCGTAACCAGTGTGGGTGATTCAGCAGCTTCGTTTCGTCGCACAGCGCTGGTAATTGGGGCGTGCGTCGGAAATAATGCCTCGACGACTTTCTTCATAAACGGGGCGCATTTGGGTTGCTGCCGCTTATTTTTGAATTTAGACATACAGATTTTATAAGCAGTCCCACAGGGGTCTATATTCGCTTCTTTACAGATCTTTCGAAACAATTTCTCTTGCTACGGGTTATAGCTGACTTTAGAAGCTTCTTATGATTTTTAAAAGCTTCTTTGAGACGGGTCTCGTTTTCGCCACTTTGATTGCGTTGTAGGCGACGTCGGGCTGAGTGACAGAGCTTTCTCAGCGTGGCAATTTCTTCATTCCACCAGTATACAGGTCTTCGCTTATTGTGACATTTTGTCCTTCGCATTGTAGCGTCGCATGCTGCTATCGCGCCGCCTTCGCCTGGTGCTATTGCTGCACTCCAGACTGTCTCAAAAACGTCAGTGTCAAAATCTGTTTGCTTCCAACTTCGTTTATGTGTAGTGTTACTGCGTGGGGGTTCCTGGTCTCGAGAGAATAAAACTTCTGCGATGATTGCCATATGGTCACTATTTGTGAACATGTCTGACACCTTCCACTTAATGTGTCTGCTTAGTGCGTCATTTGCAAACATCAGGTCTATTACAGAGCCTTTATTTCCTTTTTGGTAAGTATTTTTTGTGCCACTGTTCATTAATGTAAGGTTGGTTTGGCTCAGGAATTCTAAAAGTAGGCGCCCGCAATGGTTTGAACTTCTGCTTCCCCAGGCAGTAGATCATGCGTTAAAATCGCCTGCCATTATTATCGGTGATTTTCCTCGGCTTTCTAAGGATAATTCCAGGAGGAAGTCTTCAAATTCTCTAACGGACGCACTGGGACGAGCATAGCAGCTTACGTAATAAATTCCCCCTATTTGCGCCCATGTGAAGCCATTTTTTTCTTCTCTGCAGCAAGATGTGAATGTTTGTCCATTACAGGACCATATTGCTGCTTTGCCACTTCTGTCTGTAATCCAAGTGCTTTCCGAACGTTGGGAATATTGCTCACTCAGTAAGGCGACATCAATGTTGCTTTCTATTACTGTTTGTTGCAGCAGGGCTTGTGCTGCAGCGCAGTGGTTTAGGTTCAGCTGCAATATTCTCATTTTTCCATTGTTTTAAGCAACTCAACGTATTTGGGGCAAGTCGTGCTTAGAACCGAATGTTCTCCTTTGCAGATCATGCAACTCGATGTGTTAGTGCATACTTTTGCAACATGTCCCGCGTTTCCACAACGTGTGCAAAGAGAGGACCTGTCGATCAGACTGCAACATTTACGCGCCATGTGGCCTGGATGGAAGCATCTGTAACAGCGGGAAACAGGGGAGTACTCCCGGAGGCGACAGATCGACCGCCCAATCTTTACTTTGCCAACTTTAAAGGCAGTCTTGGCATCTTGGGCACGCAGGGATATAAGGGCTATTTGAGTGCCGCTTCTTGTTTTCCGCACATTTTTAACGTTAGCTGGCCCTATGTTTTGTATTCCGCACTCTTTTTGTAATGCGCAGCAAATTTCTTCAGGAGTAGTTATCTCATCCAGATCTTTGCACATCATAGTGACGTTGTGTGCTTTTGGTTGTACTACAGCCATCTCGCCAACCACTCCATCTAGGGCGCTCTGAAAAGTTTCAGCTCTTTTGTCTCCTTGGCTTTTTAGCTCTATGAGCAGGTCTCCTTTGAGAGTTTTCCTGATGTAGGTCACGTTTGAACCCAGTTCCTCGAGGCCACTGTCACCTTTAATTTTACGGAGGATGTCTGCATACGAGGCTCCGTTCTTTTTTGTTAGAATTATAGCGTCTGGTTTCGACCTAATTCTCTTCTCCATGGTTCTCTTCTTTTTTCCCACTTCTACCCATTTCTCGGGTGCTGGTTTATTTGGTGCGGTGTCTTTTATATTTGTTTTAACGACTTCACTAAAGGTTCCTTGCACTTTTTGGGTCATGTTTTTTGGCTTCTTCGTAGGTGGTAGGAAGCCTGATGTCTCCCGTGCTCTTTTTGGGGTATTTTGGGGCGATACTTGTGACGCTTTCCCTATCATTAGTACTTTCGAATGGATTTCGTGATTTTCTGTTTTGCCATACAAGTATGTTATGCTGCTGATAAGCTCTCTCATGGCTTGGTTTATGTGTCTCTGTCCGAACATCATATTTTCCAGCTCCTTTATTTTTCTGCCCAATGTGCAAAAAATATTATTAGATTCTCTACTTTGCGCTCTATTGGGTTTGCCACTCTTGTTCTCATTGTCGGCAGTTTCACTATTTCTTATTGGTCCAGCAACGGTGGACTCCTCATTTTTGCCATTTTGCGGCGTTCTTATAATTTTTGAAATCCTCCTAAAAGGATTTTCTGGTGTACACCCTGAACTATTCTCAGAGGCCATACCTCACTCGAAAATAGTTGGGAACACCTGCCAACTAGTCTGTTCAGTCTCTTCCTCTTAAGTCTAATTTAAGTTTTCGATGGTTGGCAACGCCAAAACCGAAAGGGAATGCAAAAAACAAAACATAAAAGAGGAAAAAGAAAAAAAGGGGAAAACAGCTGATGTCTCCAATCACAACGGCAAAACAAAATTTATAACCACGTTGTGCCTGGATTGCTGTTCTCAGGGGAAACAATTTTATTAAAACATATTTTGCCGCGGAAAAAATGGGCAGGTATGTACAAATAATTTAATATAAGATACAAAATTGTACTTATCTCTTTCGATTTTAATTTCCCACTTGCGTCCGTCACCTGATTGTTTCAGGAGAAACAAATTTAGTCAAAGCTGCCTCAAAAAACTTGGAAAACACTATGAAAACACTGGACCGCACAAAAAACGCGTCCACTTTACACAGTCAATAAGACCTATGTCCTATTCTGTAAGTATACTGCAGTATGTGCTGCCTCTGCCCAAAACCTTTTCTGACCTGCATCAAACAGTACACACTTGGCTTTCTCAACAATAGTCCTGTTGAATCGTTCGAAGAGACCATTCTGCTCAGGTGTGTATGGGTTAGTTTTGTGATGTATTATCCCGTTGGACATCAAAAACTCATTAAATTTGGTGTTGCAAAATTCTTTCCCATTGTCGCTTCTCAAGATCTTTATGCGGTGATTAAGTTGATTCTCAACCTCTGCTTTGTACTGTTGCAAGCATTTCAATGCCTCATCTTTGGATTTCAAAAAATATGTATATGTCATACGACTAAAATCATCTATGAACAGCATAAAGTATCGGATTTCCATAGGGCACAGAGATCAGTATGCACAATATTTAGCAATTCAGTACTTCTGCTACCTTCTTTGGGGAAAGGTAAGCGGCTCTGCTTGCCTTCACAGCAAGTGACACATGATGACTTTGATATATCAGTCTTACTATCAAGTGTTAATCCCTGTATTGCATCTTGCATCTTATTTAAATACTGGCTGTTGACATGTCCTAGACGTCTATGCCAAACTTCACTGGACGCCAACACTGCAGCTGATGAACGACATTCAGGTATGTTTAGCTTATACATCCCGTTCAACAGATTCGCTGTAGCCAGCAGTACTCTTTTTTGGTTGAAAATCTGACAACCATAATTATTAAATGAAACTTTGTTTCCCTTTGATATAAGTTGACTAACAGATAACAGATTTGTAGTCAACTTCGGCACGCATAATACACCTTCTACTGTAATATCATATTCACAGGTGTGCGTCTTTGTCGTAATCTGCACATCTCCAGTACATAATACAGGTACTTAATCTTTATTTGCCACGACAATTTCTTTGACCATAGGCTCCCGAGACATATCTGACAACCATTTTTCATTCGCGGTAAGATGAACACTCGCCTCGGAGTCTATATACCAATCACTTTTGCAAAATTCACCATTCAAAAACACTGCGCTAAACGCATTACTGCTTGTACGTTCGTTTTTATTTATATTTGTCGAATTTTTCTTCGTAGATGTACACTGATTGCGATAATGTCCCGTCTGTTTACATTTGTAGCATGTTATGACTTTTGTTTTTGATTTTGACGTTTGGGCATTGTCTTTGGTCGCACTGTTGCCAGCACGGTTTTTATTGACATTAGAACTGACAGCGCTTATATCGCCTACGTTTTCGCTTTCTTCCATGTCCAACAACTTGGTTTTAATGGCGTCTGCTGTCAATGGTATGCCACAATGCTCGATCGCCATGATCATCGGTGAATATTTTTCTCTTAATCCCGCTAACAAAAGCGATGCGACCCACTCATCATTAATGTTAAAGCCTGTACCACTTAATTTTTGGCTAGTTTCGATGATTTGTGTCACGTACGAATCATTGAAACACTATTTTCGAGTCTTATTGAAATCAGACTCCTCAGTAAACTGATTCTCCTCGTGAATCCTGAGACATCAAATAGGTTCTTCAATTTCTTCCACAGTTCATAGGTCGTTTGTACACTTTTAATGTGCACGTATAATGACGAATCTATTGTCAAAATTAACTTTGCTCTGGTTTTCGCGTCACTTGCTGCTCCTGTTTCTGCTGGTATAGTCTCCAACTTGATACAATCAGACACTCCTTCCAGCACTAAGAAATTCTCAGCCGCGAAAGCCCACTCACTGTAATTTTCACGCCCTTTCAGTTTAGGCACACTGACAAGATAGTTCGTCGTCATTTTCACAGTCACAGCGTTAATTACTATTTTTTGTCCAAGAAAAAATTGCGAGAAAAACTAATTAATGTCTGGGCCCATAACCTAAAATCAAATGAAACACGTGAATCGCCGACAAGAACTGAATTCATTTATTATAGAAGCAAACTACATCATATATAGATACATATTACATATTCTTACGGTAGATGGCGCTATTAACTTAACTTTGAACGTGATATTGTCGATACAAAATAACAGTGCTAATATTGTTCACAAAGAAATGTAGTTTTTTTGAGAAAAATCACATTTTTGTTTCAACCTTGTAAACGCTCTAGCGGCTAAAGTATTCGATGTAGGTGAGTCGACTACAATGCACCGGTTAGATAATATGAAGAGCATTTAGGAAAGCCCTCAACTTGTCATCTACCCCTCCCAGGGGCGTGGTAATAGTGTTCACAAAAAGTTTAGTTATTTGAGAAAAATTACATTTTTGTTTCAACCTTGTAAACGCTCTAGACTATAGTATTTGACGTAGGAGGGTCAAAAAAATTGCACCGGTTAGACAATTTGAAGAGCATTTAGGAAAGCCCTCAACTTGTCATCTACCCCTACCAGGGGCATGGCAATGTTGTTCAAAGAAAAAATGTAGTTTTTTGAGAAAAATCACATTTTTGTTTCAACCTTGTAAACGCCCTAGCGGCTTTATTATTTGGCGTGGGTGAGTCAAATAAAACGCACCGGTTAGTTATATAGTGTTAACAACAAATGTAGTTTTTTGAAAAAATCCCATTTTTGTTTCAAACTTGTAAACGCCTAGCGGCTAAAGTATTTGACGTAAGTGGCACAAATAAAATGCACCAGTTAGATAATATGAAGAGCATTTAAGAAAGACCTCAACTTGTCATCTACCACTACCAGGGGCTTGTTTATAGTGTTCACAAAAAATGTAGTTTTTTGAGAAAAATTACATTTTTGTTTCAACCTTGTAAACGCTCTAGACTATAGTATTTGACGTAGGAGGGTCAAATAAATTGCACCGGTTAGACAATTTGAAGAGCATTTAGGAAAGCCCTCAACTTGTCATCTACCCCTTCCAGGGGCGTGGTAATAGTGTTCACAAAAAATTTAGTTATTTGAGAAAAATTACATTTTTGTTTCAACCTTGCAAACGCTCTAGACTATAGTATTTGACGTAGGAGGGTCAAAAAAATTGCACCGGTTAGACAATTTGAAGAGCATTTAGGAAAGCCCTTAACTTGTCATCTACCCCTACCAGGGGCGTGGCAATGTTGTTCAAAAAAAAAAATGTAGTTTTTTGAGAAAATTCACATTTTTGTTTCAACCTTGTAAACGCCCTAGCGGCTTTATTATTTGGGTGGGTGAGTCAAATAAAACGCACCGGTTAGTTACATAGTGTTCACAACAAATGTAGTTTTTTGAAAAAATCCCATTTTTGTTTCAAACTTGTAAACGCCTAGCGGCTAAAGTATTTGACGTAAGTGGCACAAATAAAATGCACCAGTTAGATAATATGAAGAGCATTTAAGAAAGACCTCAACTTGTCATCTGTTTCTACCAGGATCGTGATAATAGTGTTCACAACAAATGTAGTTTTTTGAAAAAATCACATTTTAGTTTCAAACTTGTAAACGCCTAGCGGCTAAAGTATTTGTCGTAAGTGAGTCAAATAAATTGCAACGGTTAGCAAATTTGAAGAGCTTTTTGGAAAACGCTCAACATATCCTTTATCCTTACCACGGGCGTGGCTAAAATTAAATGAAACACATGAATCGCAGACAAGAACTGAATTCATTTATTATAGAAGCAAACTACATCATATATACATAGATACATATTACATATTCTTACGGTAGATGGCGCTATTAACTTAACTTTGAACGTGATATTGTCGATACAAAATAACACCCCCACTTATCGCAATATTCACTGAAAAAAATTTATAAAATATCAAATTTATTTTATAGAAACTATGCCAAGAAACGACATAAACTTTTAGTGTTTTGTTGTACATAAACTTTTAGTTAAAATATCAGCCGGCATATCAGCTGTTGGCAAATACAGTATTTTAACAATCTTATCTTTCACTAGATCACGACAAAAATGATATTTGACATCAATGTGTGTAAGTTTGTGAAAGACTGGATTTGCACACAGTTTTTGTGACCTGATTATCATTATACAGGCTGATTGTGTACATTTTATTAGTTATTTCATATTGTAATTCCTTTAGATACAATGCTTCCTTACATGCCTCAGATAGACTAATATACTCTGATTCAGTGCTAGAGAGGGCTACACAATTCTGTTTTTTACATTCCCATGATATTGCACCACTACATAATAAAAAACACATTCCAGTATACGATCTCCTATCTGTAGAGTTAGAGGCCCAATCAGCATCTACATATCCTGTTATTTCTGAATTACCTTCTTTACGATATTTTATTCCATAACTTTTAGTTCGCTTTAGATATTTCAGTACTTTCTTTGCATATTCCCAATGCTCTTTTGTGTGGCAATTATTAAATTGACTTAGAAAACTTATAGAGTAACTAATATCTGGTCTAGTTAAGACTGACAAGTACATAAAACTGCCAATTAGTTGTTGATAAGGTATGTGATTATTTACACCTACTTCACCTTTACTTATATTTAGTTTGACCTCCATCGGAGTGTCAACAGTCTTACAATCATTTAAATTAAATTTACTCAAAAGTTGATCTATGTAAGTTTCCTGACTTAGAGTTACATATCCTTTATCTTTATTAAACTTCACATTCATTCCAAGACATAATTTAACTTCACCTAAGTCCTTAATGCTAAACTTATTAGATAAAATCTGTTTCAAGTTCTTAGTTACAATTTTATCATTGGAAAATATAAAGAAATCGTCAACATAGACTGTTACAATGGTTATACATTTATTAATATATTTTATATACATACATGGCTCAACTTTTGACCTTTTGTAAACATTACTCATCAAACAATCATCAACTTTTTTATTCCACGCTCTAGAGGCCTGCTTAAGTCCATAAATAGCCTTTTTAAGTTTCAATACTTTACCAACTGAGCTACTATTATCATAACAATCAGGCATTTTCATATAAATGTTTTATTCTAAATCACCATTCAAGAAAGCAGTCTTTACGTCTAAATGATTAACTTCTAAACCTAACTTTACAGATAATGCAAATAATAGTCTAAGAGTTGTGTGCTTCACTACAGGTGAAAAAGTTTCTGTATAGTCTACTCCATGTTTTTGGCTGTAACCCTTTGCGACTAGACGAGCACGGTAACGCACTTTGTTTTTACTATCATACTTTTTCGTAAAACCCACTTGCACTGCACTATAGTACCATTTATTGGAACATCTACAAGTTCCCACGCACTATTTTTCTCAAACGACTGTAATTCATCCTGCACTGCTGTTAACCACTCTGCTTTCTCACGACCATCCAAGGCTTCTTGCAATGATATTTCACCCGTGAATATGTTGGCATCTTCTACACGAGCACATACAAATCCAAATCTGTCTGGGTTTTGCCTATGCCGAGGACCACTTATTATGTTGGTATTGTTAAGTATTATAGAGACTTCACTGTCTGTTGTACCAGATTCAGAGCTATCTAATGTGTCATCTTCACAAGGTTGATACAGTTCTCCCCTTTCATCCATATTCAAGCTCTCTGACTGTTCAAGTGAATTTTCCTCAAGTATTAACTTTTCCTCCACTGGAACCATATTCACCTCATCTGAACCATCTTCCTGTTCATTCAGAATACTGTCTGTCTCTATCTTCCCCAATACTATAACATCTCGACTGGTAGTTATAACATTAGACTTCGGGTTGTAAATCCTGTACCCTTTGACATCATTGGAATAACCGACTAGGATCCATTTTTCAGGCTTTCTATCCCACTTTAATCTCTTTTGTTTTGGTACATGTACCATGATTGTACTACAAAAAACACGTAAGTGACTTATATTAGGCTGTCTGCCCGTCCACATCTCGAAAGGAGTTTTATAATTTAATGATGCTGTTACAGTCCTATTCTGTAAGTATACTGCAGTATGTGCTGCCTCTGCTTAAAACCTTTTCTGACCTGCATCAAACAGTAGACACTTGGCTTTCTCAACAATAGTCCTGTTGAATCGTTCGAAGAGACCATTCTGCTCAGGTGTGTATGGGTTAGTTTTGTGATGTATTATCCCGTTGGACATCAAAAACTCATTAAATTTGGTGTTGCAAAATTCTTTCCCATTGTCACTTCTCAAGATCTTTATGCGGTGATTAAGTTGATTCTCAACCTCTGCTTTGTACTGTTGAAAGCATTTCAATGCCTCATCTTTGGATTTCAAAAAATATATATATGTCATACGACTAAAATCATTTATGAACAGCATAAAGTATCTAGAACCACCTATAGATCGGTTTTCCATAGGGCCACAGAGATCAGTATGCACAATATTTAGCAATTAAGTACTTCTGCTATCTTCTTTGGGGAAAGGTTAGCGGCTCTGCTTGCCTTCACAGCAAGTGACACATGATGACTTTGATATATCAGTCTTACTATCAAGTGTTAATCCTTGTACTGCATCTTGCATCTTATTTAAATACTGGCTGTTGACATGTCCTAGACGTCTATGCCAAACTTCACTGGACGCCATCACTGCAGCTGATGAACGACATTCAGGAATGTTTAGCTTATACATCCCGTTCAACAGATTCGCTGTAGCCAGCAGTACTCCTTTTTGGTTGAAAATCTGACAACCATAATTATTAAATGAAACTTTGTTTCCCTTTAATATAAGTTGACTAACAGATAACAGATTTGTAGTCAACTTCGGCACGCATAATACACATTCTACTGTAATATCATATTCACAGGTGTGCGTCTTTGTCGTAATCTGCACATCTCCAGTACATAATACAGGTACTTAATCTTTATTTGCCACGACAATTTCTTTGACCATAGGCTCCCGAGACATATTTGACAACCATTTTTCATTCGCGGTAAGATGAACACTCGCCCCGGAGTCTATATACCAATCACTTTTGCAAAATTCACCATTCAAAAACACTGCGCTAAACGCATTATTGCTTGTACGTTCGTTTTTATTTATATTTGTCGAATTTTTCTTCGTAGATGTACACTGATTGCGATAATGTCCCGTCTGTTTACATTTGTAGCATGTTATGACTTTTGTTTTTGATTTTGACGTTTGGGCATTGTCTTTGGTCGCACTGTTGCCAGCACGGTTTTTATTGACATTAGAACTGACAGCGCTTATATCGCCTACGTTTTCGCTTTCTTCCATGTCCAACAACTTGGTTTTAATGGCGTCTGCTGTCAATGGTATGCCACAATGCTCGATCGCCATGATCATCGGTGAATATTTTTCTCTTAATCCCGCTAACAAAAGCGATGCGACCCACTCATCATTAATGTTAAAGCCTGTACCTCTTAATTTTTGGCTAGTTTCGATGATTTGTGTCACGTACGAATCATTGAAACACTATTTTCGAGTCTTATTGAAATCAGACTCCTCAGTAAACTGATTCTCCTCGTGAATCCTGAGTCATCAAATAGGTTCTTCAATTTCTTCCACAGTTCATAGGTCGTTTGTACACTTTTAATGTGCACGTATAATGACGAATCTATTGTCAAAATTAACTTTGCTCTGGTTTTCGCGTCACTTGCTGCTCCTGTTTCTGCTGGTATAGTCTCCAACTTGATACAATCAGACATTCCTTCCAGCACTAAGAAATTCTCAGCCGCGAAAGCCCACTCACTGTAATTTTCACGCCCTTTCAGTTTAGGCACACTGACAAGATAGTTCGTCGTCATTTTCACAGTCACAGCGTTAATTACTATTTTTTGTCCAAGAAAAAATTGCGAGAAAAACTAATTAATGTCTGGGCCCATAACCTAAAATCAAATGAAACACGTGAATCGCCGACAAGAACTGAATTCATTTATTATAGAAGCAAACTACACCATATATAGATACATATTACATATTCTTACGGTAGATGGCGCTATTAACTTAACTTTGAACGTGATATTGTCGATACAAAATAACAGTGGCAATATTGTTCACAAAGAAATGTAGTTTTTTTGAGAAAAATCACATTTTTGTTTCAACCTTGTAAACGCTCTAGCGGCTAAAGTATTCAATGTAGGTGAGTCGACTACAATGCACCGGTTAGATAATATGAAGAGCATTTAGGAAAGCCCTCAACTTGTCATCTACCCCTCCCAGGGGCGTGGTAATAGTGTTCACAAAATGTTTAGTTATTTGAGAAAAATTACATTTTTGTTTCAACCTTGTAAACGCTCTAGACTATAGTATTTGACGTAGGAGGGTCAAAAAAATTGCACCGGTTAGACAATTTGAAGAGCATTTAGGAAAGCCCTCAACTTGTCATCTACCCCTACCAGGGGCGTTGTAATAGTGTTCACAAAAAATTTAGTTATTTGAGAAAAATTACATTTTTGTTTCAACCTTGTAAACGCTCTAGACTATAGTATTTGACGTAGGAGGGTCAAAAAAATTGCACCGGTTAGACAATTTGAAGAGCATTTAGGAAAGCCCTCAACTTGTCATCTACCCCTACCAGGGGCGTGGCAGTGTTGTTAAAAAAAAATGTAGTTTTTTGAGAAAAATCACATTTTTGTTTAAACTTTGTAAACGCCTAGCGGCTAAAGTATTTGACGTAGGTGGGTCAAATAAATTGCACCGGTGCAGATAATTTGAAGAGCGTTTAGGAAAGCCCTCAACTTGTCATCCACCCCTACCAGGGGCGTAACAATGTTCTTCAAAATAAAATGTAGTTTTAAGAGAAAAATCACATTTTTTGTTTCAACCTTGTAAGCGCTCTGGCGGCTAAAGTATTTGACGTAGGTGGCTCAAATAAAATGCACCGGTTGGATAATATGAAGAGCATTTTGGAAAGAACTCAGCTTGTCATCTACTACTACCAGGAGCGTGGTAATAGTGTTCACAAGAAATGTTTTTTTTTTTGAGAAAAATTACATTTTTGTTTCAACCTTGTAAACGCTCTAGACCAAGGTATTTGACGTAGATGAGTCAAAGAAATTGCTCCTGTTAGCCAATTTCACGCGCATTTAGGAAAGCCCTCAACTTGTCATCTACCCTTACAAGGGGCGTGCCAAAATTGTTCACAAAAAAATGTAGTTTTTTGAGAAAAAACACATTTTTATTTCAACTTTGTAAACGCTCTAGCGGCTAAAGTATTTGACGTAGGTGGGTAATTTTTTACCGGTTAGATAATTTGAAGACCTTTAGGAAAGCCCTCAACATGTTCTCTGTTTCTACCAGGATCGTGATAATAGTGTTTTTTTGAAAAATCACATTTTTGTTTCAAACTTGTAAACGCCTAACGGCTAAAGTACTTGACGTAGGTGGCTCAAATAAAATACGCCGGTTAGATAATATGAAGAGCATTTAGGAAAGCCCTCAACTTGTCATTTACCGCTACCAGGGGCTTGGTTATAGTGTTCACAAAAAATGTAGTTTTTTGAGAAAAATCCCTTTTTGTTTCAACCTTGCAAACGCTCTAGACTAAAGTATTTGACGTAGGTGGGTCAAATAAATTGCACCGGTTAGACAATTTGAAGAGCATTTAGGAAAGCCCTCAACTTGTCATCTATCCTTAAAAGGGGCGTGGCAATATTGTTCAGAAAAAAATGTGGTTTTTACAGAAAAATCACATTTTTGTTTCAAACTTGTAAACGCCTAGCGGCTAAAGTATTTGACGTAGGTGGCTCAAATAAAATACACCGGTTAGATAATATGAAGAACATTTAGGAAAGCCCACACCTTCCAGGGGCGTGGTAATAGTGTTCACAAAAAATTGAGTTGTTTGAGAAAATTTACATTTTTGTTTCAACCATATAAACGTTCTAGACTAAAGTATTTGACGTAGGTGGCTCAAATAAATCGCACCCGTTAGGCAATTTGAAAGGCTTTTAGGAAAGCTTTCAACTAGTCCTCCTACCCACCAAGGGCGTGGTAATGGTGTTCACAAACAAATGTAGTAATCACATTTTTGTTACAACTTTGTAAACGCCCTATCGGCTATATTATTTGGCAAGGGTGAGTCAAATAAAACGCACCGGTTAAATAATTTGAAGAGCTTTGAGGAAAGCTTTCAACGTGTCCTCTGTTCCTACCAGGATTGTGGTAATAGTGTTCACAACAAATGTAGTTTTGTGAAAAAATCACATTTTTGTTTCAAACTTGTAAACGCCTAGTGGCTAAAGTATTTAACGTAGGTGGCACAAATAAAATGCACCGGTTAGATAATATGAAGACCATTTAGGAAAGCCCTCAACTTGTCATCAACCACTACCAGGGGCTTGTTTACAGTGTTCACAAAAAAATGTAGTTTTTTGAGAAAAATTACATATTTGCTTCAACCTTGTAAACGCTCTAGACTAAAGTTTTTGACGTACATAGGTGGGTCAAACAAATTGCACCGGTTAGACAATTTGCAGAGCATTTAGGACAGCCCTCAACTTGTCATCTACCCCTACCAGGGGCGTGGCAATGTTCTACAAAAAAAAATGTAGTTTTAAGAGAAAAATCACAATATATAGTGTTTGACGTAGGGGGGTCAAAAAACTTGCTTTTAGGAAAGCCCTCAACATATCCTCTATCCGTACCACCGGCGTGGCAATATTGTTCACAAAGAAATGTAGTTTTTTTGAGAAAAATCACATTTTTGTTTCAACCTTGTAAACGCTCTAGCGGCTAAAGTATTCGACGTAGGTGAGTCAACTACAATGCACCGGTTAGACAATTTGAAGACCTTTAGGAAAGCCCTTAACATGTCCTCTGTTCCTACCAGGATCGTGGTAACAGTGTTCGCAACAAATGTAGTTTTTTGAAAAAAATCACATTTTTGTTTCAAACTTGTAAACGCTCTAGACTAAAGTATTTGACGTAGGTGGGTCAAATAAATTGCACCCGTTAGACAATTTGAAGAGCATTTAGGAAAGTTTTCAACTTGTCATCTATCCTTAAAAGGGGCGTGGCAATATTGTTCAGAAAAAAATGTAGTTTTTACAGAAAAATCAGTGTTCACAAAAAATGTAGTTGACGTTGGTGGGTCAAATAAATTGCACCGATGCAGATAATTTGAAGAGCATTTACGAAATCCCTCAGCTTTTCATCTACCCCTACCAGGAGCGTGGCAATATTGTTCACAAAAAAATGTAGTTTTTTAGAGAAAAATCACTTTTTGTTTCAACTTTGTAAACGCTCTAGCGGCTATAGTGTTTGTCGTAAATAGGTCAATTAAATTGCACCGCTTAGCAAATTTGAAGAGCTTTTTGGAAAGCCCTTAAGTTTTAATCTATCCCTACTAGGGGCGTGGTAATAGTGTGAACACTATTCACAAAAAATGTAGTTTTTTGAGAAAAATTACATATTTGTTTCAACCTTGTAAACGCTCTAGCGGCTTAAGTATTCGACGTAGGCGGGTGAAATAAATTGCAGAGCACCGGTGCAGATAATTTGAAGAATAAATTGTATAAGAATAAGCTTAATATGTATGTATAAGATTTTGCAAAAGTCTGGCAGTACTGCGATGTTTAGTTTGTGTTCTTATTTATCGCATTGTTCACTTACACCTACTTTCGCAGTTTTTCTTTTTTAAATGGCATTATCGAATTAGAACTATGACTGGCAGGTCAATTATTTTCCCACTCAAATTTGTAACTAATCTCAAGTGCGCATTTCACAATAAATACAATATATTTATTCGAACAAAGGTTATGGGCCAGACCCACCGCGAATAAGTAGTGCGCGAAAACGGCAATAAAAATCGGTATATCGTGTCGGTGTACAAAAATTTTTGCAAAACAAAATGAACGTGTCACATCAAATCGAAAAACTTGGTGATGATAACTACGACGTGTGGTGCATGACCATGCGCAGTGTGTTAATTACGGCTGATTTGTGGCAGGTGATCATAAATGCGAAGCCCGAGACAGCAACTGAAGCAGAATCAGCAAAATGGGACACGACAGAACAAAAGGCGTTAGCGTGCCTCATTTTAAACGTAAAGCCAAATCAGCTTTTGCATATAAAAGCTTGTACGACCGCAGTCCAGTCAGAAAAGTTCAACTTTACCAAAAGCTTTTGCGCTTAAAGATGCAGCCAGAGGAAGACGCATCAAAATACGTGCAAACATTTGTCGAAACTATAGACAAATTAGCCGAGCTTGACATTAAAATTAATGATGAGCTTAAAGCAATTATGCTTTTGTGTAGCCTACCAAATTCTTGCTAGAATTTGTTGTTGCGATTGAAACGTGTGACAACTTGCCGTCGTTTGAAGGTGTAAAATTGAAACCTCTAGAAGAAGCTGCGCGAAAGGCAGAAACAAGCGAATGCGATAATTCAAGTGCGTCGGTATACGCACACACACATGTGCAAAGGGATGCGCAATACAATAAGTATCAAAAAACGAACAGTAGTCATAACGAAAGTGTAAAAAAGAACATAAAGAAAAACGATCAAAAGCAACAATTCAAAGGCAAGTGTTTCTATTGCGATAAAATTGGGCATCGTGCTAGTGAATGTCGAAAAAAAGCGACAGCGCAAGAAAACAAGTGCAAAACAGAATATTCAAATTGTCTGTTACATGTAAGTGCCGCGGAGCAAAGAAAAAATATGTGGTGTATTGACAGTGGCGCGACAACACATATGTGCTGCAACAAAAACATGTTTGTGTCGTTCAGTGAAACAAAGACTTCGGTAAAATTAGCAGCTGATAAATACGTTGAATCGTTCGGTATAGGCACATTTGTCTTAAAAGTAAACAAAAGAATAATTGAAATGCGTGATGTGTTGTACGCACCTTCTTTGCAAATGAATTTTTTGTCGGTTAGTAAATCGACACAATACAAAAATTCAATAATATTTGGCGAAAAAGAAGTGCAAATAAAAATCAAAAACAATAAAGTTGTGTTAAGAGCAAAGCAAGAAGGCAACTTGTATTTGTATGAAACGCTGGCGAAAAACAGTGAAGTGCATATGTTAAGGGACACATCAAATGCAAAAAAGTGGCACAATCGCTTTGGCCACCTAAACTTTCAAAGTTTAAAATTACTAAATGATAAACGACTAGTAGAAGGTATGGACATTGAATGTGTATATACGGACATGAACTGCTATACATGCAACCAAGCAAAATTGTGTGCATAACCATTCTCTAAAAACGCAAAGCGTATGACAAAAAGTGTACTTGAGTTGGTGCGCAGCGACGTCTATGGCCCAATGAACGTTAAATCAATAGCTGGAAATCGCTTTTTCGTGACCTTCATCGATGACTATCCGCGTAAAATTTTTGTTTACTTCATGCGCGCTAAAAATGAAGTGTTTCAGAAATTTAAACCATTTAAAAGCTATGTTGCCTTGCAAACCGGTAACAAAATAAAATGTTTGCGTAGTGACAACGGAACTGAATATATGAACAATGAATTTGATAACTTTTTAAATGAATGCGGTATAAAAAGGCAAAACAAAACAATAGTGGAAATGGCGAAAAGTTTATTGATTCACGCGAAATTAGAAGAATTTCTATGGGCCGAAGCTGTACAAACGGCCGCATATCTGCGCAACAGGTGCCCCACTAGGACTTTAAATGGGTGTACCCCTTTCGAAGTGTGGAAAGATCGCAAAGCGTCGGTAAAACATCTTCGAGTTTTCGGTTCACGTGCATTTGCTATAGATAAAAATAGAACGGGCAAATTTAAAGCAAAGGCAAAAGAGTATATTTTCGTCGGCTATTCAATATCAGCAAAAGCTTATCGCTTGTATGATCGCAATAAACGTACAGTGATAGAGCGCAGGGATGTCAAATTTGTTGAAGGTGAGTTTGACACAGTAACATCTGAGAAATGTAATTTATCAGAGCGAAATGATGACTTTGAGACAAACATTATTCGTCTTGAGTCACACACGTCTTCCGAAGAAGATGCAACGTCAAATCAGGTTGAAAGTGAGTCAACATCTGAAAATTGTAACGATAAACCACAATACGAGTGTGGCGACTCCGACGAAGAAGAAGAAGAAAAAGAAGAGTTTGTCAGCGCTAGTGATAATGATCAACAAGAAACGCAACGGATACCCAGGGCGTCCAAAAATTATACGCACAGGTCAACCAGGCAGACCCAAACAGGCGTATAACGTGTTAAATAACTTGAATTCTTTTGATGATGTCGAAACACCTCAAACAGTCGCAGAAGCATTGCAGAGCCAATATGCAACAAATTGGCAAGCGTCAATGCAATCAGAGTACAATGCACTTATAGCTAACAACTACTGGTGCAAAGTCAATTGGTTCGAAATGGGTATTTCGAGTAAAGAGAAATCGAGATGGTGAAATCGAAAAATTCAAATCTAGATTGGTCGCAAAGGGTTGCGGACAGCAATTGGGAATTAACTACAGTGAAACCTTCTCTCCTGTAATACGCTACGAAACCATTCGTATGTTGTTCTCCATAGCTGCAGAAAAACAGCTATACATGCATCAAGCGGACATCTCCAACGCATATCTAAACAGCAAATTAGATGAAGTAGTATACATGCAGCAACCACAAAATTTCGTAAGCGCAAAGCATCCTAACAAAGTTTTATAGCTCAATAAAGCTATATATGGGCTTAAGTAATCCGGTCGCGTATGGAACCAGACGCTAGATGAAGTACTACAAAATATTGGCTTCAAAGAAAGCAAGCACGAGGCTTGCCTTTACTTCAAGCAGACTCAGCATCAAAGCAGCTACATCGCTGTTTACGTGGACGATTTATTAATCATATCACCCAGCGAGAACGAGCGATTAAGAAGAAGATAGCATCCAAATTCGAGATGCATGACGGAGGTCCTGCCTCATATTTTCTTGGGTTAGAAATACAACGAGACGGCGATCGAGGTGCAGTATCACTTTGTCAAAAAACGTATATCAAAAATCTGTTAGACGAATACGGTATGAAAGACTGTCGTGCAGCTGTAACACCGCTCGACCCAGGTTTTCATATCGGTTGCAAGGATGAAAGCTGCGTTAAGGTAACTATAAATAAATACCAATCAGTAATAGGGTCTTTGATGTACCTAGCAATTTTGAGCCGGCCTGACATTTTGCATGCTGTGGGTAAATTGTCGCAACGCAATACAAATCCACATGCGGAGCACGAAGCTGCCGCTAAGCACGTCTTACGATATCTCTCTAGTACAGTTCATCTGAGAATCGTATACCGGAAAGTTGTCGAACCCGTGCAAGGTTTCGCAGATGCCGATTGGGCAAACGATCAGCTGGATAGAAAATCCTACTCTGGATATGCATTCCTTTTGGGTGGAAGCATATTTTCCTGGTCTTCAGCAAAGCAGAGTGTTGTTGCCTTAAGCAGCACAGAAGCGGAATATATTGCTCTGACTGCAGCCGCTAAAGAAGCAATATACTTACATACGTAATCTCTTAACCGAAATTGGATGGACAAAGCATGAGCCAATGATTATCTGCGGAGATAATTTAAGCTCTCAACATATTTCCAAAAATCCTGTACATCATAAAAGCACAAAACATATTGACATTAAATTTCATTTTCTAAGAGAAAAAATTGCGAGCACTGAAAATGTGTTAAAATATGTTTCCACTGATAAAAACATTGCTGATATATTTACTAAAAATTTATGTAAGCAAAAGCACTGTTACTTTACAAAACTACTTGGTTTGAATTAAAATGTAATTTTTATAATTTTGTATAACATATGTACATATATTTGCTTAAGAAGAAGTGTTGAAATTGTATAAGAATAAGCTTAATATGTATGTATAAGATTTTGCTTAAGTCTGGCAACACTGCGATGTTTAGTTTGTGTTCTTATTTATCGCATTGTTCACTTACACCTACTTTCGCAGTTTACAGTTATGTATATTATTATAAGTTTTTCTTTTTAAAATTGCATTATCGAATTAGAACTATGACTGGCAGGTCAATTAATTTCCCACTCAAATTTGTAACTAATCTCAAGTGCGCATTTCACAATAAATACAATATATTTATTCCAACAGTTTCAAACTTGTAAACGCCTAGCGGCTAAAGTATTTGACGTAGGTGGCTCAAATAAAATGCATCGGTTAGATAATTTGAAGAGCTTTTAGGAAAGCCTTCAACTTGTCCTCCCACCCACCAAGGGCGTGGTGATAATGTTTACAAACAAATGTAGTTTTTTATGAGAAAAATCACATTTTTGTTTTAACTTTGTAAACGCTTTAGCGGCTAAAGTATTCGACGTAGGTGAGTCAACTACAATGCACCGGTTAGATAACATGAAGAGCATTTAGGAGAGCCCTAAACTTGTCATCTACCACTGCCAGGGGCTTGGTTATAGTGTTTTTGAGAAAAATAATTACTTGTTTCAACCTTGTAAACGCTCTAGCGGCTATAGTATTTGTCGCAAGTAGGTCAAATAAATTGCAACGGTTAACAAATTTGAACAGCTTTTAGGAAAGCCTTCAACTTGTCATCTACCCCTTCCAGGGGCGTGGTAATAGTGTTCACAAAAAATTGAGTTATTTGAGAAAAACTACATTTTTGTTTCAACCTTATAAACGCTCTAGACTAAAGTATTTGACGTAGGTGGCTCAAATAAATTGCAACTGTTAGACAATTTGAAGGGCTTTTAGGAAAGCCTTCAACTTGTCCTCCCACCCACCAAGGGCGTGGTAATGGTGTTCACAAACAAATGTAGTTTTTCGAGAAAAATCACATTTTTGTTTCAACCTTGTAAACGCTCTAGCGGCTATAGTATTTGGCGTAGGTGGCTCAAATAAATTGCACCCGTTGAACAATTTGAAGGCTTTTAGGAAAGCCTTCAACTTGTCCTCCCACCCACCAAGGGCGTGGTAATGGTGTTCACAAACCAATGTAGTTTTTTGAGAAAAATCACATTTTTGTTACAACCTTGTAAACGCCCTAGCGGCTATAGTATTTGACGTGGGTGAGTCAAATAAAACGCACCGGTTAGATAATTTGAAGAGCTTTTAGGAAAGCCTTCATTTTGTCCTCCCACCCGCCAAGGGCGTGGTGGTAATGTTTACAAACAAATGTAGTTATTTATGAGAAAAACCACATTTTTGTTTGTACTTTGTAAACGCTCTAGCGGCTAAAGAATTTGACGTAGGTGGGTCAAATAAATTGACACAGTTAACAAATTTGAAGAGCTTGTAGGAAAGCCCGCAGCTCGTCATCTATCTCTACTAGGGGTGTGGTAATAGTGTTCACATTTAAATGTAGTTTTTTGAGAAAAATCATTAGATAATTTGAAGCGCATTTAGGAAAGCCCTCAACTTGTCTTCTGTGCCTACCAGAGGCGTGATAATAGTGTTCACAAAAAATTTAGTTTTTTGAGAAAAATCACATTTTTGTTTCAACCTTACAAACGCTCTAGACTAAGGTATTTGACGTAGGTGGCTCAAATAAATTGCACCTGTTAGACAATTTAAAGGGCTTTTAGGAAAGCCTTCAACTTGTCCTCCCACCCACCAAGGGCGTGGTAATGGTGTTCACAAACAAATGCAGTTTTTTGAGAAAAATCACTTATCTGTTTCAACCTTGTAAACGCTCTAGCGGCTATAGTATTTGTCGTAAGTAGGTCAAATGAATTGCAACGGTTAGCAAATTTGAAGAGCTTTTAGGAAAACCCTTACCATATCCTCTATCCGTACCACGAGCGAGGCAATATTGTTCACAAGTGAATGTAGTTTTTTTGAGAAAAATCACATTTATGTTTCAACTTTGTAAACGCACTAGCGGCTAAAGTATTTGACGTAGGTGAGTCAAATAAAACGCATCGGTTAGATAATTTGAAGAGCTTTTAGGAAAGCCTTCAACTTGTCCTCCCACTTGCCAAGGGCATGGTGAAAATGTTAACAAACAAATGTAGTTTTTTATGAGAAAAATCACATTTTTGTTTCAACCTTGTAAACACTCTAGCGGCTAAAATATTTAACGTAGGTGGCTCAAATAAATTGCACCTGTTAGACAATTGGAAGATCTTTTACGAAAGTCTTCAACTTGTCTTTGTGTTTACAAACAAACGTAGTTTTTTGAGAAAAATCTCATTTTTGTTTCAACTTTGTAAACGCCCTAGCGGCTACAGTATTTGACGCAGGTGGGTCAAGTAAATAGCTCCGGTTAGATAATTTGAAAAGCTTGTAGGAAAGCCCTCAACTTGTTATCTACCCCTTTCAGGGGCGTGGTAATAGTGTTCACAAAAAATTGAGTTATTTGAGAAAAATTACATTTTTGTTTCAACCTTATAAACGCTCTAGACTAAAGTATTTGACGTATATGAGCCACAAATAAATTGCACCCCTTAGACAATTTGAAGCGCTTTTAGGAAAGCCTTCAACTTGTCCTCCCACCCACCAAGGGCGTGTTAATGGTGTTCACAAACAAATGTAGTTTTTTGAGAAAAATCACATTTTTGTTACAACCTTGTAAACGCTCTAGCGGCTACAGTATTTGACGCAGGTGGGTCAAGTAAATAGCTCCGGTTAGATAATTTGAAGGGCTTTTAGGAAAGCCCCCATCTTGCCCTCTGTCCCTACCACGGGCGTGGTAATAGTGTTCACAAACAGATGTAGATTTTTGAGCAAAATCACATTTTTGTTTCAACTTGGTAAACGCTCTAGCGGCTATAGTATTAGTCGTAATTAGGTCAAATGACTTGCAACGGTTAGCAAATTTGAAGAGCATTTAGGAAAACCCTCAACATATCCTCTATGCGTACCACGGGCGTGGCAATATTGATCACAAAGAAATGTATTTTTTTTGAGAAAAATTACATTTTTGTTTCAACTTTGAAAACGCTCTAGTGGCTAAAGTATTTGACGCAGGTAGGTCAAATAAATTGCACCGGTTAGATAATTTGAAGAGCTTTTAGAAAAACCTTCAATCTATCCTCTATCCCTACCAGGGGCGTGGCAATATTGTTCACAAAGAAATGTAGTTTTTTGAGAAAAATCACATTTTTGTTTGAACTTTGTAAACGCACTAGCGGCTAAATTATTTGACGTGGGTGAGTCAAATAAAACGCAACGGTTAGATAATTTGAAGAGCTTTTAGGAAAGTCTTTAACTTGTCCTCCCACCAACCAAGGGCGTGGTAATGGTGTTCACAAACAAATGTAGTTTTTTGAGAAAAATTACATTTTTGTTTAAACTTTGTATACGCTCTAGTTGCTTAAGTATTTGACGCAGGTGCGTCAAGTAAATAGCACCGGTTAGATAATTTGAAGGGCTTTTAGGAAAGCCCCCATCTTGCCCTCTGTCCCTACCACGGGCGTGGTAATAGTGTTCACAATCAGATGTACATTTTTGAGCAAAATCACATTTTTGTTTGAACTTTGTAACCGCTCTAGCGGCTATAGTATTAGTCGTAAGTAGGTCAAATGAATTGCAACGGTTAGCAAATTTGAAGAGCTTTTAGGAAAACCCTCAACATATCCTCTATGCCTACCACGGGCGTGGCAATATTGTTCACAAAGAAATGTAGTTTTTTTGAGAAAAATCACATTTTTGTTACAACCTTGTAAACGCTCTAGCGGCTAAAGTATTTGACGAAGGTGGGTCAAATAAATTGCACCGGTTAGAAAATTTGAAGAGCTTTAAGGAAAGCCCTCAACTTGTATTCCGTTCCTACCAGGGGCGTTGCAATAGTGTTCACAATCAAATGTAGTTTTTTGAGAAAAATCACATATCTGTTTCAACATTGTAAACGCTCTAGCGGCTATAGTATTTGTCGTAAGTAGGTCAAATGAGTTTCAACGGTTAGCAAATTTGAAGAGCTTTTAGGAAAACTCTCAACATAATCTCTATGCGTACCACGGGCGTGGTAATAGTGTTCACAAACAAATGTAGTGTTTTATGAAAAACATCACATTTTTGTTTCAACTTTGTAAACGCTTTTGCGGCTAAAGTATTTGACGTAGGTGGGTCAAGTAAATAGCACCGGTTAGATAATTTGAAGGGCTTTTAGGAAAGCCCCCAACTTGTCCTCTGTCCCTACCACGGCCGTGGTAATAGTGTTCACAAGCAGATGTAGATTTTTGAGCAAAATCACATTTTTGTTTCAACTTTGTAAACACTCTAGCGGCTAAAGTATTTGCCGTAGGTTGGTCAAAAAATTGCACCGGTTTGACATTTTGAAGAGATTTAAGGAAAGCTCTTAACTTGTCCTCCGTTCCTACCAGGGTCGTTTTAATAGTGTTCACAAACAAATGTAGTTTTTTGAAAAAATCAAATTTTTGTTTGAAACTTGTAAACGCCTAACGGCTTAAGTATTTGACGTAGGTGAGTCAACTAAAATTCCCCGGTTAGACGATTTGAAGAGATTTTAGGAAAGCCCTCAACTTGTCATCTAGCCCCGCCAGGGGCGTGGTAATACTGTTCACAAAAAAATGTAGTTTTTTGGGAAAAATCACATTTTTGTTTCAAAATTGTAAACGCTCTGGCGGCTGAAGTATTTGACGAAGGTGGGTCAACTAATAGGCACCGATTAAATAATTTGAAGTGCTTTTAAGAAAGCCCTCTACTTGTCCTTTGTCCTTACCAGGGGCGCACTGTGGCACCGCTCCATACATTTCTTGGAAAAAAATAGAAGGAGTGGTCGTACAACAATGAAACTTTGCAGAAACACTTCTCTGGACTAAATTATGAAATTTTGAAAAAATCTTGGAAAACCGCCCACTGCCACACCTACCTCCCATATAACTGCAATTGCCAAAATTTTTATTTTTGGACCTAGGGACTTGAAATTCTCCTGATGAAAAAAATTTAACTTAAGCGCAAAGTGACGTTATTTATACCTTTACCTTGATAAAAATCCAATATAATATGCAATGTTTTAATTGAATATGTAACAGGCGAAAAATTGTGTTAGTTTTTATTTGTAATATTATGCAAGCATCATATCATTAACAATGGGATCTAGTTCTAAGGAAATTTTGTTCGAATGACACCTTAAGCTACTTATGTAAGGATCCGAAGTTATAAGAAGTCTGTTGAAGACATCAGTATTTGTGGAAATTAAAATCGATGTTACTAAAAGGGACGGTAATTGGCGGTTGTTTTTTTTTTAATTGAAAGTACAGACTCGGAACTTTCATTTTTTTATAGTAAGAGGGCTAAGCAAGGCAAAGCACATAAAGTTTTTTTCCATCAAAAATTGAAAAGTTGATATTTTTTAGTATAATTTTTGAAAAATTATAAAAATTAACTTACTTTGCCAATTTCAATAATTTTTTTTTTATAAACAAGTAGGTGCTATATTTTCACTAAAAAATAAAAGAAAAGCCATAGCTATAAACTTACACACAAAAAAAAATTCTTTATTTGGACAATAATTTTAATCTGATTTTATTGAATAACTTTCCGTCGACTTCTGTTAGTTTTTTAACTATAAAATTTCACTTTTTATAAAAAACCTTGTTGAATTTTTCTTATCCAAATATTTCTTTACAAAACAAAATCATTAAAGTTTTGAAATTGGAAAGTGGAAAAATCCTATTTTTTCCGCCGAAATGCCACTGTGGGCGTGGTAATATTGTTCACAAAAAATTTAGTTATTTGAGAAAAATTACATTTTTGTTTCAACCTTATAAACGCTCTAGACTAAAGTATTTGACGTAGGTGGCTCAAATAAATTGCACCCGTTAGACAATTTGAAGGGCTTTTAGGAAAGACTTCAACTTGTCCTCCGACCCACCAAGGGCGTGGTAATGGTGTTCACAAACAAATGTAGTTTTTTGAGAAAAATCACATATCTGTTTCAACCTTGTAAACGCTCTAGCGGCTAAAGTATTTGACGCAGGTGAACAGATTTAAGGAAAGCCCTCAACTTGTCCTCCGTTCCTACCAGGGGCGTGGCAATAGTGTTCACAATCAAATGTAGTTTTTTGAGAAAAATCACATATCTCTTTCAACCTTGTAAACTCTCTAGCGGCTATAGTATTTGTCGTAAGTATGTCAAATAAATTGCAACAGTTAGCAAATTTGAAGAGCTTTTAGGAAAACCCTTAAGTTGTTATCTATCCCTATTAAGGGCGTGGTAATATTGTTCACAAACAAATGTAGTTTTTTGAGAAAAAACACATTTTTGTTTCAGCCTTGTAAACGCTCTAGCGGCTAAAGTATTTGACGCAGGTGGGTCAAATAAATTGCAACGCTTAGATAATATGAAGAGCATTTAGGAAAGCCCTCAACTTGTCCTTTGTCCTTACCAGGGGCGTGGTAATATTGTTCACAAAAAATTTAGTTATTTGAGAAAAATTACATTTTTGTTTCAACCTTACAAACGCTCTAGACTAAAATATTTGACGTAGGTGGCTCAAATAAATTGCACTTGTTAGACAATTTAAAGGGCTTTTAGGAAAGCCCCAACTTGTCCTCTGTCCCTACCACGGGCGTGGTAATAGTGTTCACAAGCAGATGTAGATTTTTGAGCAAAATCACATTTTTGTTTCAACATTGTAAACGCTCTAGCGGCTAAAGTATTTGCCGTAGGTGGGTCAAAAAATTGCACCGGTTTGACAATTTGAAGAGATTTAAGGAAAGCCCTAACTTGTCCTCCGTTCCTACAAGGGGCGTGGTAATAGTGTTCACAAAAAATTTAGTTATTTGAGAAAAATTACATTTTTGTTTGAAATTTGTAAACGCCTAACGGCTTAAGTATTTGACGTAGGTGAGTCAACTAAAATTCCCCGATTAGACGATTTGAAGAGATTTTAGGAAAGCCCTCAACTTGTCATCTAGCCCCGCCAGGGGCGTGGTAATACTGTTCACAAAAAAATGTAGTTTTTTGGGAAAAATCACATTTTTGTTTCAACATTGTAAACGCTCTGGCGGCTGAAGTATTTGACGAAGGTGGGTCAACTAATAGGCACCGATTAAATAATTTGAAGTGCTTTTAAGAAAGCCCTCTACTTGTCCTTTACATTACATACATTTCTTGGAAAAAAATAGAAGGAGTGGTCGTACAACAATGAAACTTTGCAGAAACACTTCTCTGGACTAAATTAAGAAATTTTGAAAAAATCTTGGAAAACCGCCCACTGCCACACCCACCTCCCATATAACTGCAATTGCCAAAATTTTTATTTTTGGACCTAGGGACTTGAAATTCGGGACACTTCTTAATTGAGTTCTCCTGATGAAAAAAAATTAAACTTAAACGCAAAGTGACGTTATTTATACCTTTACCTTGATAAAAATCCAATATAATATGCATTGTTTTAATTGAATATGTAACAGGCGAAAAATTGTGTTAGTTTTTATTTGTAATATTATGCAAGCACCATATCTATAACAATGGGATCTAGTTCTAAGGAAATTTTGTTCGAATGACGCCTTAAGCTACTTATGTAAGGATCCAAAGTTATAAGAAGTCTGTTGTCGATGTTACTAAAAGGGACGGTAATTGGCGGTTGTTTTTTTTTTTAATTGAAAGTACAGACTCGGAACTTTCATATTTTTATAGTAAGAGGGCTAAGCAAGGCAAAGCACATAAAGTTTTTTTCCATCAAAAAATGAAAAGTTGATATTTTTTAGTATAATTTTTGAAAAATTATAAAAATTAGCTTACTTTGCCAATTTCAATAATTTTTTTTTTATAAACAAGTAGGTGCTGTTTTCACTAAAAAATAAAAGAAAAGCCATGGCTATAAACTTACACACAAAAAAGATTCTTTATTTGGACAATAATTTTAATCTGATTTTGTTGAATAACTTTCCGTCGACTTCTGTTAGTTTTTTTAACTATAAAATTTCACTTTTTATAAAAAACCTTGTTGAATTTTTTTTATCCAAATATTTCTTTATAAAACAAAATCATTAAAGTTTTGAAATTGGAAAGTGGAAAAATCCTATT
>NW_024395693.1:0-36337 GCF_016617805.1 Bactrocera tryoni | reverse complement strand
TAAACTTTAGTAAGATGAAGAAATTAAATAACTTCATTATGTAAAGTTAATGATTTGAAGCAACTTGTTATGGATTTCGAAGTGTATATGCAAGGAAATCGGTTTTATAAATAAATGTAAAGTTATGAACTTGATATGGATTTCTAAAATAAAGAAAATCGGTTTTATTTTTAAATGTAAAATTGTGGAATTTTTCCAAATGCACTGCCGTTTTGGCTTTATGTCAACTCCAGTAAAAAGAAGAAAGCCAATTAACTTTAATATGTAAAGTTAATGATTCGAAGCAATTTGATATGGATTTCGAAATGTGTATTTGCAAGCAAATCGGTTTGATACCTAAACGTTAATGAAGTTAATGTTTTGAGGAAACTCGATATGGATTTCTAAATGTGTATATGCAAGAAAATCGGTTTTATAACTAAATGTAAAATTATGAAATTTTTCCAAATACACTGCTGTTATGGCTTTATGTCAACTGCAGTAAAAAGAAGAAAGCCAATTAACTTTAATATGTAAAGTTAAAGATTTGAAGCAACTTGATATGGATTTCGAAATGTGTATATGTAAGGAAATCGGTTTTATACCTAAATGTAAAATTATGATCTTGATATGGATTTCTAAATGTGTATGAGAAAGAAAAGCGGTTTTATTTCTAAATGTAAAATTGTGAAATTTTTCCAAATGCACTGCCGTTATGGATTTATGTCAACTTTAGTAAGATGAAGAAATTAAATAACTTCATTATGTAAAGTTGATGATTTGAAGCAACTTGCTATGGTTTTCGAAATATGTATATGCAAGGAAATCGGTTTTATACCTGAATGTCAAATTATGAAATTTTTCCAAATACACTGCCGTTTTGGTTTTATGTCAACTTTAGTAAGAGGAAGAAAGTTAATTAACTTAAATATGTTAAGTTAATGATTTGAAGCACCTTGATATGGATTTCTAAATGTGTATGTGCAAGGAAATCGGTTTTATAAATAAATGTAAAATTATGAACTTGATATGGATTTCTAAATGTGCATAAGTAAGAAAAGCGGTTTTATTTCTAAATGTAAAATTGTGAAATTTTTCCAAATGCACTGCCGTTATGGATTTATGTCAACTTTAGTAAGATGAAGAAATTAAATAACTTCATTATGTAAAGTTGATGATTTGAAGCAACTTGCTATGGTTTTCGAAATATGTATATGCAAGGAAATCGGTTTTATACCTGAATGTCAAATTATGAAATTTTTCCAAATACACTGCCGTTTTGGTTTTATGTCAACTTTAGTAAGATGAAGAAAGTTAATTAACTTTATTATGTAAAGTTAATGATTTGAAGCACCTTGCTATGGATTACTTAATGTGTATATGCAAGAAAATCGATTTTATACATAAATGTAAAATTATGGAATTTTTCCAAATACACTGCCGTTATGGCTTTATATCAACTTTAGTAAGATGAAGAGAGATAATTAACTTTAATATGTAAAGTTAATGATTTGAAACTAATTAAATAATTATCTTTAATATGTAAAGTTAATGATTTGAAGCAACTTGATATGTGTTTATAAATGTGTATATGCAAGGAAACCGGTCTTATACCTAAATGTGAAATTATGAAATTTTTCCACACACACTGCCGTTATGGCTTTGTGTCAACTTTAATAAGTTGAAGAAAGTTAGCTAACTTTAATATGTAAAGTTTATGATTTGAAGCAACTTGCTATGGATTTCGAAATGTGTATGTACAATAAAATCGATTTTATACCTAAATGTAAAATTGTGGAATTTTTCAAAATGTACTGCCGTTATGGCCTTATGTCAACTTAAGTAAGAAGAAGAAAGTTAATTAACTTTAATATGTAAAGTTAATGATTTGAAGCAACTCGATATGGATGTCTAAATGTGTGTAAACAAGAAATGCGGTTTTATTCCTAAATGTAAAATTGTGGAATTTTTCCAAATGCACTGCCGTTATGGCTTTATGTCAACTATAGTAAGATGAAGAAAGTTAATTAACTTTAGTAAGTAAAGCTAATGATTTGAAGAAACTCGATATGGATTTCTAAATGTGTATATGCAAGGCAATAGGTTTTATACCTAAATGTAAAATTATGGTATTTTTCCAAAAGCACTGTTTTTTTATGTCAACTTCAGTAAAAAGAAGAAAGCTAATTAACTTTAATATGTGAAGCTAATGATTTGAGGAAACTCGATATGGATTTCAAAATGTGTATATGCAAGAAAATCGGTTTTATACATAAGTGTAAAATTATGGTATTTTTCCAAATGCACTGCTGTTATGGCTTCATGTCATCTCCAGTAAAAAGAAGAAAGTTAATTAACTTCATTATGTAAAGTTAATGATTTGAAGCAACTTGATATGATTTTCGAAATGCGTATATACAAGAAAATCGATTTTATACCTAAATGTAAAATTGTGGAATTTTTTCGAATGCACTGCTGTTATGGCTTCATGTAAACTCCAGTAAAAAGAAGAAAGTTAATTAACTTTAATATGTAAAGTTAATGATTTGAAGCAACTTGATATGGATTTCTAAATGTGTATATGTAAGGAAATCGGTTTTATACCTAAATGTAAATATATGATCTTGATATGGATTTCTAAATGTGTATGAGAAAGAAAAGCGGTTTTATTTCTAAATGTAAAATTGTGGAATTTCTCCAAATGCACTGCCGTTATGGTTTTATGTCAACTTTAGTAAGAGGAAGAAAGTTAATTAACTTAAATATGTTAAGTTAATGATTTGAAGCACCTTGATAGGGATTTCTAAATGTGTATAAGCAAGAAAAGCGGTTTTATTGCTTAATGTAAAATTGTGGAATTTTTCCAAATGCACTGCCGTTATGGCTTTATGTCAACTTTAGTAAGATGAAGAAATTAAATAACTTCATTATGTACAGTTAGTGATTTGAAGCAACTTGCTGTGGATTTCGAAGTGTATATGCAAGGAAATCGGTTTTATTCCTAAATGTAAAATTGTGGAATTTTTCCAAATGAACTGCCGTTATGGTTTTATGTCAACTTTAATAAGATGAAGAAAGTTAATTAACTTTAATATGTAAAGTTAATGATTTGAAGCACCTTGATATGGATTTATAAATGTGTATATACATGAAAATCGATTTTATACCTAAGTGTAAAATTGTGGAATTTTTTCAAATGCACTGCTGTTATGGCTTCATGTCAACTCCAGTAAAAAGAAGAAAGTTAATTAACTTTAATATGTAAAGTTAATGATTTGAAGCAACTTGATATGGATTTCTAAATGTGTATATGTAAGGAAATCGGTTTTATACCTAAATGTAAATATATGATCTTGATATGGATTTCTAAATGTGTATGAGAAAGAAAAGCGGTTTTATTTCTAAATGTAAAATTGTGGAATTTCTCCAAATGCACTGCCGTTATGGTTTTATGTCAACTTTAGTAAGAGGAAGAAAGTTAATTAACTTAAATATGTTAAGTTAATGATTTGAAGCACCTTGATAGGGATTTCTAAATGTGTATGTGCAAGGAAATCGGTTTTATAAATAAATGTAAAATTATGAACTTGATATGGATTTCTAAATGTGCATAAGTAAGAAAAGCGGTTTTATTTCTAAATGTAAAATTGTGAAATTTTTCCAAATGCACTGCCGTTATGGATTTATGTCAACTTTAGTAAGATAAAGAAATTAAATAACTTCATTATGTAAAGTTGATGATTTGAAGCAACTTGCTATGGTTTTCGAAATATGTATATGCAAGGAAATCGGTTTTATACCTGAATGTCAAATTATGAAATTTTTCCAAATACACTGCCGTTTTGGTTTTATGTCAACTTTAGTAAGATGAAGAAAGTTAATTAACTTTATTATGTAAAGTTAATGATTTGAAGCACCTTGTTATGGATTACTTAATGTGTATATGCAAGAAAATCGATTTTATACATAAATGTAAAATTATGGAATTTTTCCAAATACACTGCCGTTATGGCTTTATATCAACTTTAGTAAGATGAAGAGAGATAATTAACCTTAATATGTAAAGTTAATGATTTGAAACTAATTAAATAATTATCTTTAATATGTAAAGTTAATGACTTGAAGCAACTTGATATGTGTTTATAAATGTGTATATGCAAGGAAACCGGTCTTATACCTAAATGTGAAATTATGAAATTTTTCCACACACACTGCCGTTATGGCTTTGTGTCAACTTTAGTAAGATGAAGAAAGTTAATTAATTTTTATATGTAGAGTTAATGATTTGAAGCACCTTGATATGGATTTCTAAATGTGTATGTACAATAAAATCGATTTTATACCTAAATGTAAAATTATGGTATTTTTCCAAAAGCACTGCTGTTATGGCTTTATGTCAACTTCAGTAAAAAGAAGAAAGCTAATTAACTTTATAATGTGAAGCTAATGATTTGAGGAAACTCGATATGGATTTCAAAATATGTATATGCAAGAAAATCGGTTTTATACATAAATGTAAAATTTTGGTGTTTTTCCAAATGCACTGCCGTTATGGCTTTATATCAAATTTAGTAAGATGAAGAGAGATAATTAACCTTAATATGTAAAGTTAATGATTTGAAACTAATTAAATAATTATCTTTAATATGTAAAGTTAATGACTTGAAGCAACTTGATATGTGTTTATAAATGTGTATATGCAAGGAAACCGGTCTTATACCTAAATGTGAAATTATGAAATTTTTCCACACACACTTCCGTTATGGCTTTGTGTCAACTTTAATAAGTTGAAGAAAGTTAACTAACTTTAATATGTAAAGTTTATGATTTGAAGCAACTTGCTATGGATTTCGAAATGTGTATATGCAAGGAAATCGGTTTTATACCTAAATGTGAATATATGAAATTTTTCCACACACACTGCCGTTATGGCTTTGTGTCAAATTTAGTAAGATGAAGAAAGTTAATTAACTTTAGTAAGTAAAGCTAATGATTTGAAGAAACTTGATATGTGTTTCTAAATGTGTATATGCAAGGAAATCGGTCTTATACCTAAATGTGAAATTGTTGAATTTTCCCAAATGCACTGCCGATATGGCTTTGTGTCAACTTTAGTAAGATGAAGAAAGCAAATTAACTTTAATATGTAAAGTTAATGATTTGAAGCACCTTGATATGGATTTCTAAATGTGTATATACAATAAAATCGATTTTATACCTAAATATAAAATTGTGGAATTTTTCAAAATGTACTGCCGTTATGGCCTTATGTCAACTTAAGTGAGAAGAAGAAAGTTAATTAACTTTAATATGTAAAGTTAATGATTTGAAGCAACTCGATATGGATGTCTAAATGTGTGTAAACAAGAAATGCGGTTTTATTCCTAAATGTAAAATTGTGGAATTTTTCCAAATGCACTGCCGTTATGGCTTTATGTCAACTATAGTAAGATGAAGAAAGTTAATTAACTTTAGTAAGTAAAGCTAATGATTTGAAGAAACTCGATATGGATTTCTAAATGTGTATATGCAAGGCAATCGGTTTTATACCTAAATGTAAAATTATGGTATTTTTCCAAAAGCACTGTTTTTTTATGTCAACTTCAGTAAAAAGAAGAAAGCTAATTAACTTTAATATGGGAAGCTAATGATTTAAAGAAACTCGATATGGATTTCAAAATGTGTATACGCAAGAAAATCGGTTTTATACATAAGTGTAAAATTATGGTATTTTTCCAAATGCACTGCTGTTATGGCTTCATGTCATCTCCAGTAAAAAGAAGAAAGTTAATTAACTTCATTATGTAAAGTTAATGATTTGAAGCAACTTGATATGATTTTCGAAATGTGTATATACAAGAAAATCGATTTTATACCTAAATGTAAAATTGTGGAATTTTTTCGAATGCACTGCTGTTATGGCTTCATGTCAACTCCAGTAAAAAGAAGAAAGTTAATTAACTTTAATATGTAAAGTTAACGATTTGAAGCAACTTGATATGGATTTCTAAATGTGTATGTATAAGCAAGAAAAGCGGTTTTATTGCTTAATGTAAAATTGTGGAATTTTTCCAAATGCACTGCCGTTATGGCTTTATGTCAACTTTAGTAAGATGAAGAAATTAAATAACTTCATTATGTGCAGTTAGTGATTTGAAGCAACTTGCTATGGATTTCAAAGTGTATATGCAAGGAAATCGGTTTTATTCCTAAATGTAAAATTGTGGAATTTTTCCAAATGAACTGCCGTTATGGTTTTATGTCAACTTTAGTAAGATGAAGAAAGTTAATTAACTTTAATATGTAAAGTTAATGATTTGAAGCACCTTGATATGGATTTCTAAATGTGTATATACAAGAAAATCGATTTTATACCTAAGTGTAAAATTGTGGAATTTTTTCAAATGCACTGCTGTTATGGCTTCATGTCAACTCCAGTAAAAAGAAGAAAGTTAATTAACTTTGATATGTAAAGTTAATGATTTGAAGCAACTTGATATGGATTTCTAAATGTGTATGTATAAGCAAGAAAAGCGGTTTTATTGCTTAATGTAAAATTGTGGAATTTTTCCAAATGCACTGCC
Source organism: Bactrocera tryoni (assembly GCF_016617805.1). Lineage (NCBI taxonomy): Eukaryota > Metazoa > Arthropoda > Insecta > Diptera > Tephritidae > Bactrocera > Bactrocera tryoni. Next base: position 29,774 of record NW_024395693.1, on the reverse strand, counting down.
GTTATGGCTTTATGTCAACTTTAGTAAGATGAAGAAATCAAATAACTTCATTATGTACAGTTAGTGATTTGAAGCAACTTGCTATGGATTTCGAAGTGTATATGCAAGAAAATCGGTTTTATTCTTAAATGTAAAATTGTGGAATTTTTCCAAATGCACTGCCGTTATGGTTTTATGTCAACTTTAGTAAGATGAAGAAAGTTAATTAACTTTAATATGTAAAGTTAATGATTTGAAGCAACTTGATATGGATTTCTAAATGTGTATATGTAAGGAAATCGGTTTTATTCCTAAATGTAAAATTATGAAATTTTTCCAAATAAACTGCCGTTATGGTTTTATGTTAACTTTAGTAAGATGAAGAAATTAAATAACTTCATTATGTACAGTTAGTGATTTGAAGCAACTTGCTGTGGATTTCGAAACATGCATATGCAAAGAAATCGGTTTTATACCTGAATGTAAAATTATGAAATTTTTCCAAATACACTGCCTTTTTGGTTTTATGTCAACTTTAGTAAGATGAAGAAAGTTAATTAACTTAAATATGTAAAGTTAATGATTTGAAGCAACTTGATATGGATTTCTAAATGTGTATAAACAAGAAAAGCGGTTTTATTCCTTAATGTAAAATTGTGCAATTTTTCCAAATGCACTGCCGTTATGGGTTTATGTCAACTTTAGTAAGATGAAGAAATTAAATAACTTCATTATGTAAAGTTAATGATTTGAAGCAACTTGTTATGGATTTCGAAGTGTGTATGCAAGGAAATCGGTTTTATTTCTAAATGTAAAATTGTGGAATTTTTCCAAATGCACTGCCGTTATGGGTTTATGTCAACTTTAGTAAGATGAAGAAATTAAATAACTTCATTATGTAAAGTTAATGATTTGAAGCAACTTGTTATGGATTTCGAAGTGTATATGCAAGGAAATCGGTTTTATAAATAAATGTAAAGTTATGAACTTGATATGGATTTCTAAATGTGCATAAGTAAGAAAAGCGGTTTTATTTCTAAATGTAAAATTGTGAAATTTTCCAAATGCACTGCCGTTATGGATTTATGTCAACTTTAGTAAGATGAAGAAATTAAATAACTTCATTATGTAAAGTTGATGATTTGAAGCAACTTGCTATGGTTTTCGAAATATGTATATGCAAGGAAATCGGTTTTATACCTGAATGTCAAATTATGAAATTTTTCCAAATACACTGCCGTTTTGGTTTTATGTCAACTTTAGTAAGATGAAGATATTAAATAACTTCATTATGTAAAGTTAATGATTCGAAGCAACTTGATATCGATTTCTAAATGTGTATAAGCAAGAAAAGCGGTTTTATTCCTACATGTAAAAATGTGGAATTTTTCCAAATGCACTGCCGTTATGGATTTATGTCAACTGTAGTAAGATGAAGAAATTAAATAACTTCATTATGTAAAGTTGATGATTTGAAGCAACTTGCTAAGGATTTCGAAATATGTATGTGCAAGGAAATCGGATTTATACCTAAATGTAAAATTATGAAATTTTTTCAAATACACTGCCGCTATGGCTTTATGTCAACTCCAGTAAAAAGAAGAAAGTTAATTAACTTTAATATGCAAAGTTAATGATTTGAAGCACCTTGGTATGGATTTCTAAATGTGTATATGCAAGAAAATCGATTTTATACATAAATGTAAAATTATGGAATTTTTCCAAATACACTGCCGTTATGGCTTTATATCAATTTTAGTAAGATGAAGAGAGATAATTAACTTTAATATGTAAAGTTAATGATTTGAAACCAATTAAATAATTATCTTTAATATGTAAAGTTAATGATTTGAAGCAACTTGATATGTGTTTATAAATGTGTATATGCAAGGAAATCGGTCTTATACCTAAATGTGAAATTATGAAAGTTTTCCACACACACTGCCGTTATGGCTTTGTGTCAACTTTAGTAAGGTGAAAAAAGTTAATTAATTTTAATATGTAAAGTTAATGATTTGAAGCACCTTGATATGGATTTCTAAATGTGTATATACAATAAAATCGATTTTATACCTAAATGTAAAATTGTGGAATTTTTCAAAATGTACTGCCGTTATGGCCTTATGTCAGCTTAAGTAAGAAGAAGAAAGTTAATTAACTTTAATATGTAAAGTTAATGATTTGAAGCAACTCGATATGGATGTCTAAATGTGTATATGCAAGAAACCCGGTTTTATACTTATATGTAAGGTTGTGGAATTTTTCCAAATGCACTGCCGTTATGGATTTATGTCAACCATAGTAAGATGAAGAAAGTTAATTAACTTTAATAAGTAAAGCTAATGATTTGAAGAAACTCGATATGTATTTTTAATGTGTATATGCTAGGCAATCGGTTTTATACCTAAATGTAAAATTATGGTATTTTTCCAAAAGCACTGCTGTTATGGCTTTATGTCAACTTCAGTAAAAAGAAGAAAGCTAATTAACTTTATAATGTGAAGCTAATGATTTGAGGAAACTCGATATGGATTTCAAAATATGTATATGCAAGAAAATCGGTTTTATACATAAATGTAAAATTTTGGTGTTTTTCCAAATGCACTGCCGTTATGGCTTTATATCAAATTTAGTAAGATGAAGAGAGATAATTAACCTTAATATGTAAAGTTAATGATTTGAAACTAATTAAATAATTATCTTTAATATGTAAAGTTAATGACTTGAAGCAACTTGATATGTGTTTATAAATGTGTATATGCAAGGAAACCGGTCTTATACCTAAATGTGAAATTATGAAATTTTTCCACACACACTTCCGTTATGGCTTTGTGTCAACTTTAATAAGTTGAAGAAAGTTAACTAACTTTAATATGTAAAGTTTATGATTTGAAGCAACTTGCTATGGATTTCGAAATGTGTATATGCAAGGAAATCGGTTTTATACCTAAATGTGAATATATGAAATTTTTCCACACACACTGCCGTTATGGCTTTGTGTCAAATTTAGTAAGATGAAGAAAGTTAATTAACTTTAGTAAGTAAAGCTAATGATTTGAAGAAACTTGATATGTGTTTCTAAATGTGTATATGCAAGGAAATCGGTCTTATACCTAAATGTGAAATTGTTGAATTTTCCCAAATGCACTGCCGATATGGCTTTGTGTCAACTTTCGTAAGATGAAGAAAGCAAATTAACTTTAATATGTAAAGTTAATGATTTGAAGCACCTTGATATGGATTTCTAAATGTGTATATACAATAAAATCGATTTTATACCTAAATATAAAATTGTGGAATTTTTCAAAATGTACTGCCGTTATGGCCTTATGTCAACTTAAGTGAGAAGAAGAAAGTTAATTAACTTTAATATGTAAAGTTAATGATTTAAAGCAACTCGATATGGATGTCTAAATGTGTGTAAACAAGAAATGCGGTTTTATTCCTAAATGTAAAATTGTGGAATTTTTCCAAATGCACTGCCGTTATGGCTTTATGTCAACTATAGTAAGATGAAGAAAGTTAATTAACTTTAGTAAGTAAAGCTAATGATTTGAAGAAACTCGATATGGATTTCTAAATGTGTATATGCAAGGCAATCGGTTTTATACCTAAATGTAAAATTATGGTATTTTTCCAAAAGCACTGTTTTTTTATGTCAACTTCAGTAAAAAGAAGAAAGCTAATTAACTTTAATATGGGAAGCTAATGATTTAAAGAAACTCGATATGGATTTCAAAATGTGTATACGCAAGAAAATCGGTTTTATACATAAGTGTAAAATTATGGTATTTTTCCAAATGCACTGCTGTTATGGCTTCATGTCATCTCCAGTAAAAAGAAGAAAGTTAATTAACTTCATTATGTAAAGTTAATGATTTGAAGCAACTTGATATGATTTTCGAAATGTGTATATACAAGAAAATCGATTTTATACCTAAATGTAAAATTGTGGAATTTTTTCGAATGCACTGCTGTTATGGCTTCATGTCAACTCCAGTAAAAAGAAGAAAGTTAATTAACTTTAATATGTAAAGTTAACGATTTGAAGCAACTTGATATGGATTTCTAAATGTGTATGTATAAGCAAGAAAAGCGGTTTTATTGCTTAATGTAAAATTGTGGAATTTTTCCAAATGCACTGCCGTTATGGCTTTATGTCAACTTTAGTAAGATGAAGAAATCAAATAACTTCATTATGTACAGTTAGTGATTTGAAGCAACTTGCTATGGATTTCGAAGTGTATATGCAAGAAAATCGGTTTTATTCCTATATGTAAAATTGTGGAATTTTTCCAAATGCACTGCCGTTATGGTTTTATGTCAACTTTAGTAAGATGAAGAAAGTTAATTAACTTTAATATGTAAAGTTAATGATTTGAAGCACCTTGATATGGATTTATAAATGTGTATATACATGAAAATCGATTTTATACCTAAGTGTAAAATTGTGGAATTTTTTCAAATGCACTGCTGTTATGGCTTCATGTCAACTCCAGTAAAAAGAAGAAAGTTAATTAACTTTAATATGTAAAGTTAATGATTTGAAGCAACTTGATATGGATTTCTAAATGTGTATATGTAAGGAAATCGGTTTTATACCTAAATGTAAATATATGATCTTGATATGGATTTCTAAATGTGTATGAGAAAGAAAAGCGGTTTTATTTCTAAATGTAAAATTGTGGAATTTCTCCAAATGCACTGCCGTTATGGTTTTATGTCAACTTTAGTAAGAGGAAGAAAGTTAATTAACTTAAATATGTTAAGTTAATGATTTGAAGCACCTTGATATGGATTTCTAAATGTGTATGTGCAAGGAAATCGGTTTTATAAATAAATGTAAAATTATGAACTTGATATGGATTTCTAAATGTGCATAAGTAAGAAAAGCGGTTTTATTTCTAAATGTAAAATTGTGAAATTTTTCCAAATGCACTGCCGTTATGGATTTATGTCAACTTTAGTAAGATAAAGAAATTAAATAACTTCATTATGTAAAGTTGATGATTTGAAGCAACTTGCTATGGTTTTCGAAATATGTATATGCAAGGAAATCGGTTTTATACCTGAATGTCAAATTATGAAATTTTTCCAAATACACTGCCGTTTTGGTTTTATGTCAACTTTAGTAAGATGAAGAAAGTTAATTAACTTTATTATGTAAAGTTAATGATTTGAAGCACCTTGTTATGGATTACTTAATGTGTATATGCAAGAAAATCGATTTTATACATAAATGTAAAATTATGGAATTTTTCCAAATACACTGCCGTTATGGCTTTATATCAACTTTAGTAAGATGAAGAGAGATAATTAACCTTAATATGTAAAGTTAATGATTTGAAACTAATTAAATAATTATCTTTAATATGTAAAGTTAATGATTTGAAGTAACTTGATATGTGTTTATAAATGTGTATATGCAAGGAAACCGGTCTTATACCTAAATGTGAAATTATGAAATTTTTCCACACACACTGCCGTGATGGCTTTGTGTCAACTTTAGTAAGATGAAGAAAGTTAATTAATTTTAATATGTAGAGTTAATGATTTGAAGCACCTTGATATGGATTTCTAAATGTGTATGTACAATAAAATCGATTTTATACCTAAATGTAAAATTGTGGAATTTTTCAAAATGTACTGCCGTTATGGCCTTATGTCAACTTAAGTAAGAAGAAGAAAGTTAATTAACTTTAATATGTAAAGTTAATGATTTGAAGCAACTCGATATGGATGTCTAAATGTGTATATGCAAGAAACCCGGTTTTATACTTATATGTAAGGTTGTGGAATTTTTCCAAATGCACTGCCGTTATGGATTTATGTCAACCATAGTAAGATGAAGAAAGTTAATTAACTTTAATAAGTAAAGCTAATGATTTGAAGAAACTCGATATGTATTTTTAATGTGTATATGCTAGGCAATCGGTTTTATACCTAAATGTAAAATTATGGTATTTTTCCAAAAGCACTGCTGTTATGGCTTTATGTCAACTTCAGTAAAAAGAAGAAAGCTAATCAACTTTAATATGTGAAGCTAATGATTTGAGGAAACTCGATATGGATTTCAAAATATGTATATGCAAGAAAATCGGTTTTATACATAAATGTAAAATTTTGGTGTTTTTCCAAATGCACTGCCGTTATGGCTTTATATCAACTTTAGTAAGATGAAGAGAGATAATTAACTTTAATATGTAAAGTTAATGATTTGAAACTAATTAAATAATTATCTTTAATATGTAAAGTTAATGATTTGAAGTAACTTGATATGTGTTTATAAATGTGTATATGCAAGGAAACCGGTCTTATACCTAAATGTGAAATTATGAAATTTTTCCACACACACTTCCGTTATGGCTTTGTGTCAACTTTAATAAGTTGAAGAAAGTTAACTAACTTTAATATGTAAAGTTTATGATTTGAAGCAACTTGCTATGGATTTCGAAATGTGTATATGCAAGGAAATCGGTTTTATACCTAAATGTGAAATTATGAAATTTTTCCACACACACTGCCGTTATGGCTTTGTGTCAAATTTAGTAAGATGAAGAAAGTTAATTAACTTTAGTAAGTAAAGCTAATGATTTGAAGAAACTTGATATGTGTTTCTAAATGTGTATATGCAAGGAAATCGGTCTTATACCTAAATGTGAAATTGTTGAATTTTCCCAAATGCACTGCCGATATGGCTTTGTGTCAACTTTAGTAAAATGAAGAAAGCTAATTAACTTTAATATGTAAAGTTAATGATTTTAAGCAACTTGATATGATTTTCGAAATGTGTATATGCAAGGAAATCGGTTTTATACCTAATTGTAAAATTATGAAATTTTTCCAAATACACTGCCGTTTTGGTTTTATGTCAACTTTAGTAAGTTGAAGAAAGTTAATTAACTTTAATATGTAAAGTTAATGATTTGAGGAAAATCGTTATGGATTTCTAAATGTTACATGCAAGGAAATCGGTTTTATACATAAATGTAAAATTATGGAATTTTCCCAAATACACTGCCGTTATGGTTTTATTTCAACTTTAGTAAGATGAAGAGAGATAATTAACTGCAATATGTAAAGTTAATGATTTGAAGGAACTTGGTATGTGTTTCTAAATGTGTATATGCAAGGAAATCGATTTTATACCTAAATGTAAAATTGTGGAATTTTTCAAAATGCACTGCCGTTTTGGCCTTATGTTAACTTAAGTAAGAAGAAGAAAGTTAATTAACTTTATTATGTAAAGTTAATGATTTGAAGCAATTCGATATGGATGTCTAAATGTGTGTAAACAAGAAATGCGGTTTTATTCCTAAATGTAAAATTGTAGTATTTTTCCAAATGCACTGCCGTTATGGCTTTATGTCCACTTTAGTAAGTTGAAGAAAGTTAACTAACTTTAATATGTAAAGTTAATGATTTGAAGCACCTTGATATGGATTTATAAATGTATAAGCAAGAAACTCGGTTTTATTCCTAAATGTAAAATTGTGGAATTTTTCCAAATGCACTGCCGTTATGGCTTTATGCCAACTTTAGTAAGATGAAGAAATTAAATAACTTCATTATGTAAAGTTAATGATTAGAAGCAACTTGCTATGGATTTCGGAATGTGTATATGCAAGGAAATCGGTTTTATACCTAAATTTAAAATTATGAAATTTTTCCACATACACTACCGTTATGGTTTAATGTCAACTTTAGTTAGATTAAGAAAGTTAATTAACTTAAATATGTGAAGTTAATGATTTGAGGAAACTCGATATGGATTTCTAAATGTGTATATGCAAGGAAATCGGTTTTATTCTTAAATGTAATATTGTGGAATTTTTCCAAATGCACTGCCGTTATGGCTGTATGTCAACCTTAGTAAAATGAAGAAAGTTAATTAACTTTAATAAGTAAAGTTAATGATTTGAAGCTAATTAAATAATTAACTTTAATATGTAAATTTAATGATTTGAAGCAACTGGATATGTGTTTCTAAATTGTATATGCAAGGAAATCGGTCTTATACCTAAATGTAAAATTGTGAAATTTTTCCAAATGAACTGCCCTCATGGCTTTTTGTCAACTTTAGTAAGGTGAAAAAATTAAATAACTTCATTACGTAAACTTAATGATTTGAAGCATCTTGCTATGGATTTCGAAATGTGTATATGCAAGGAAATCGGTTTTATACCTAAATGTAAAATTATGGCATTTTTCCAAATGCACTGCCGTTATGGATTTATGTCAACTTTAGTGAGATGAAGAAAATAAATAACTTCATTATGTAAAGCTAATGATTTGAAGCAACTTGCTATGGATTTCGAAATGTGTATATGCAAGGAAATCGGTTTTATACCTAAATGTAAAATTATGGTATTTTTCCAAATGCACTGCTGTTATGGCTTTATGTCAATTCCAGTAAAAAGAAGAAAGCTAATTAACTTTAATATGTAAAATTAATGATTTTAAGCAACTTGATATGGATGTCTAAATGTGTGTAAGCAAGAAAAGCGGTTTTATTCCTAAATGTAAAATTAAGGAATTTTTCCAAATGCATTGCCGTTATGGCTTTATGTCAAATTTAATAAAATGAAGATATTAAATAACTTCATTATGTAAAGTTAATGATTTGAAGCAACTTGCTATGCATTTCGAAATGTATATATGCAAATAAATCGGTTTTATACCTAAATGTAAAATTATGAAATTTTTCCAAATACACTGCCGTTATGGTTTTATGTCAACTTTAGTAAGATGAAGAAAGTTAATTAACTTTAATATGTGAAGTTAATGATTTGAAGAAACTCAAAATTAATTTCTAAATGTGTATATCCAAGGAAATCGGTTTTATACCTAAATGTTAAATTATGGTATTTTTCCAAATGCACTGCTTTTATGGCTTTATGTCAACTCCAGTAAAAAGAAGAAAGTTAATTAACTTTAATATGCTATAGAAATGATTTGAGGCAACTCAATATCGATTGCTATATATGTATATACAAGAAAATCGACATTATAGCTGAACATAAGATTGTCGAAGTCTTCCAAATGCACTGCCGTTATGGCGTTATGTCAACTTTAGTAAGATGAAGATATTAAATAACTTCATTATGTAAAGTTAATAATTTGAAGAAACTCAAAATAAATTTCTAAATGTGTATATCCAAGGAAATCGGTTTTATACCTAAATGTTAAATTATGGTATTTTTCCAAATGCACTGCTTTTATGGCTTTATGTCAACTCCAATAAAAAGAAGAAAGTTAATTAACTTTAATATGTAAAGTTACTGATTTGAAGCAACTTGATATGGATTTTTAAATGTGTATATGCAAGCAAATCGGTTTTATACCCAAATGTAAAATTATGAAATTTTTCCAAATGCACTGCCGTTATGGCTTCAAGTCAACTTTAGTAAGATGAAGAAAGTTAAATAACTTCATTATGTAAAGTTAATGATATAAAGCAACTTGATATGGATTTCTAAATGTGTATATGCATGGAAATTGGTTTTATACCTTAATGTAAAATTATGGTATTTTTCCACATGCACTGCTGTTATGGTTTTATGCCAACTTTAGTAAGTTGAAGAATGTTAATTAACTTTAATATGTAAAGTTAATCATTTGAAGCAACTTGATTTGGATTTCTAAATGTATATAAGCAAGAAACTTGGTTTTATTCCTAAATGTAAAATTGTGGAATTTTTCCAAATGCAATGCCGTTATGGCTTTATGTCAACTTTAGTAAGATGAAGATATTAAATAACTTCATTATGTAAAGTTAATGATTCGAAGCAACTTGATATCGATTTCTAAATGTGTATAAGCAAGAAAAGCGGTTTTATTCCTACATGTAAAAATGTGGAATTTTTCCAAATGCACTGCCGTTATGGATTTATGTCAACTGTAGTAAGATAAAGAAATTAAATAACTTCATTATGTAAAGTTGATGATTTGAAGCAACTTGCTAAGGATTTCGAAATATGTATGTGCAAGGAAATCGGATTTATACCTAAATGTAAAATTATGAAATTTTTTCAAATACACTGCCGCTATGGCTTTATGTCAACTCCAGTAAAAAGAAGAAAGTTAATTAACTTTAATATGCTATAGAAATGATTTGAGGCAACTCAATATCGATTACTAAATATGTATATACAAGAAAATCGGCATTTTAGCTGAACATAAGATTGTCGAATTCTTCCAAATGCATTGCTGTTATGGCTTCATGTCAACTCCAGTAAAAAGAAGAAAGTTAATTAACTTTAATATGTAAAGTTATTGATTTGAAGCAACTTGATATGGATTTCTAAATGTGTATATGCAAGGAAATCGGTTTTATTCCTAAATGTAAAATTATGAAATTTTTCCAAATACACTGCCGTTATGGTTTTATGTTAACTTTAGTAAAATGAAGAAAGTTAATTAATTTTAAAATGTAAAGTTAATGATTTGAAGCAACTTGATATGGATTTCTAAATGTGTATGTATAAGCAAGAAAAGCGGTTTTATTGCTTAATGTAAAATTGTGGAATTTTTCCAAATGCACTGCCGTTATGGCTTTATGTCAACTTTAGTAAGATGAAGAAATTAAATAACTTCATTATGTACAGTTAGTGATTTGAAGCAACTTGCTGTGGATTTCGAAGTGTATATGCAAGGAAATCGGTTTTATTCCTAAATGTAAAATTGTTGAATTTTTCCAAATGAACTGCCGTTATGGTTTTATGTCAACTTTAGTAAGAGGAAGAAAGTTAAATAACTTTAATATGTAAAGTTAATGATTTGATGCACCTTGATATGGATTTCTAAATGTGTATAAGAAAGAAAAGCGGTTTTATTTCTAAATATAAAATTGTGAAATTTTTCCAAATGTACTGCCGTTATGGCTTTATGTCAACTTTAGTAAGATGAAGAAATTAAATAACTTCATTATGTAAAGTTGATGATTTGAAGCAACTTGCTATGGATTTCGAAACATGCATATGCAAAGAAATCGGTTTTATACCTGAATGTAAAATTATGAAATTTTTCCAAATACACTGCCTTTTTGGTTTTATGTAAACTTTAGTAAGATGAAGAAAGTTAATTAACTTAAATATGTAAAGTTAATGATTTGAAGCAACTTGATATGGATTTCTAAATGTGTATAAACAAGAAAAGTGGTTTTAATCCTTAATGTAAAATTGTGGAATTTTTCCAAATGCACTGCCGTTATGGGTTTATGTCAACTTTAGTAAGATGAAGAAATTAAATAACTTCATTATGTAAAGTTAATGATTTGAAGCAACTTGTTATGGATTTCGAAGTGTATATGCAAGGAAATCGGTTTTATTTCTAAATGTAAAATTGTGGAAATTTTCCAAATGCACTGCCGTTATGGTTTAATGTCAACTTTAGTAAGAGGAAGAAAGTTAATTAACTTTAATATGTAAAGTTAATGATTTGAAGCACCTTAACATGGATTTCTAAATGTGTATATGCAAGGAAATCGGTTTTATAAATAAATGTAAAGTTATGTACTTGATATGGATTTATAAATGTGTATGAGAAAGAAAAGCGGTTTTATTTCTAAATGTAGAATTGTGGAATTTTTCCAAATGCACTGCCGTTATGGTTTTATGTCAACTTTAGTAAGAGGAAGAAAGTTAATTAACTTTAATATGTTAAGTTAATGATTTGAAGCACCTTGATATGGATTTCTAAATGTGCATAAGTAAGAAAAGCGGTTTTATTTCTAAATGTAAAATTGTGAAATTTTTCCAAATGCACTGCCGTTATGGATTTATGTCAACTTTAGTAAGATGAAGAAATTAAATAACTTCATTATGTAAAGTTGATGATTTGAAGCAAATTGCTAGTGATTTCGAAATGTGTATATGCAAGGAAATTGGTTTTATACCTAAATGTAAAATTATGAAATTTTTCCAAATACACTGCTGTTATGGCTTTATGTCAACTGCAGTAAAAAGAAGAAAGCCAATTAACTTTAATATGTAAAGTTAAAGATTTGAAGCAACTTGATATGGATTTCGAAATGTGTATATGTAAGGAAATCGGTTTTATACCTAAATGTAAAATTATGATCTTGATATGGGTTTCTAAATGTGTATGAGAAAGAAAAGCGGTTTGATTTCTAAATGTAAAATTGTGAAATTTTTCCAAACGCACTGCCGTTATGGATTTATGTCATCTTTAGTAACATGAAGAAATTAAATAACTTCATTATGTAAAGTTGATGATTTGAAGCAACTTGCTATGGATTTCGAAATATGTATATGCAAGGAAATCGGTTTTATACCTGAATGTAAAATTATGAAATTTTTCCAAATACACTGCCGTTTTGGTTTTATGTCAACTTTGGTAAGATGAAGAAAGTTAATTAACTTTAATATGTAAAGTTTATGATTTGAAGCACCTTGCTATGGATTTCTAAATGTGTATATGCAAGAAAATCGATTTTATACATAAATGTAAAATTATGGAATTTTTCCAAATACACTGCCGTTATGGCTTTATATCAACTTTAGTAAGATGAAGAGAGATAATTAACTTTAATATGTAAAGTTAATGATTTGAAACTAATTAAATAATTATCTTTAATATGTAAAGTTAATGGTTTGAAGCAACTTGATATGTGTTTATAAATGTGTATATGCAAGGAAATCGGTCTTATACCTAAATGTGAAATTATGAAATTTTTCCACACACACTGCCGTTATGGCTTTGTGTCAACTTTAGTAAGATGAAGAAAGTTAATTAATTTTTATATGTAGAGTTAATGATTTGAAGCACCTTGATATGGATTTCTAAATGTGTATGTACAATAAAATCGATTTTATACCTAAATGTAAAATTATGGTATTTTTCCAAAAGCACTGCTGTTATGGCTTTATGTCAACTTCAGTAAAAAGAAGAAAGCTAATTAACTTTAATATGTGAAGCTAATGATTTGAGGAAACTCGATATGGATTTCAAAATGTGTATATGCAAGAAAATCGGTTTTATACATAAATGTAAAATTATGGTGTTTTTCCAAATGCACTGCTGTATTGGCTTTATGTCAACTCCAGTAAAAAGAAGAAAGCCAATTAACTTTAATAAGTAAAGTTAATGATTTGAAGCAACTTGATATGGATTTCGAAATGTGTATATGCAAGCAAATCGATTTTATACCTAACTGTTAATGAAGTTAATGTTTTGAGGAAACTCGATATGGATTTCTAAATGTGTATATGCAAGAAAATCGGTTTTATACCTAAATGTAAAATTGTAGAATTTTTTGAACTGCACTGCCGTTATGGCTTTATGTCAATCTTAGTAAGATGAGGAAATTAAATAACTTCATTATGTAAAGTTAATGACTTGCTATGGATTTCAAAATGTGTATATGCAAGGAAATCGGTACCTATGTAAAAGTAAAATTATGAAATTTTTCCACATACACTACCTTTATGGTTTTATGTCAACTTTAGTAAGATTGAGAAAGTTAATTAACTTTAATATGTGAAGTTAATGAATTAAGGAAACTAGATGTGGATTTCAAAATGTGTATATGCAAGAAAATCGGCTTTATACCACTGCGTAAAATTGTGGAATTTTTCCAAATGCACTGCCGTTATGGCTGTATGTCAACCTTAGTAAAATGAAGAAAGTTAATTAACTTTAATAAGTAAAGTTAATGATTTGAAGCTAATTAAATAATTAACTTTAATATGTAAAGTTGATGATTTGAAGCAACTTGATACGTGTTTCTAAATGTGTATATGCAAGGAAATCGGTCTTATACCTAAATGTAAAATTGTGGAATTTTTCCAAATACACTGCCGCTATGGCTTTATGTCAACTCCAGTAAAAAGAAGAAAGTTAATTAATTTTAATATGTAAATTTAATGATTTGAAGCAACTTGATATGGATTTCTAAATGTGTATAAGCCAGAAAATCTGTTTTATTCCTAAATGTAAAATTTTGAAATTTTTCAAAATGTACTGCCGTTATGGCCTTATGTCAACTTAAGTAAGAAGAAGAAAGTTAATTAACTTTAATATGTAAAGTTAACGATTTGAAGCAACTCGATATGGATTTCGAATTGTGCATATACAAGGAAATCGGTTTTATACCTAAATGTAAAATATGAAATTTTTCCAAATAAGCTGCCGTTATGGTTTTATGTCAACTTTAGTAAGATGAAGAAAGTTAATTAACTTTAATATGTAACGCTAATGATTTGAAGCACCTTGATATGGATTTCTAAATGTGTATATACAAGAAAATCGATTTCATACCTAAATGTAAAAGTGTGGAATTTTTCCAAATGCACTGCTGTTATGGCTTCATGTTAACTCTAGTAAAAAGAAGAAAGTTAATTAACTTAAATATGTTATAGTAATAATTTAAAGCAACTCAATATCGATTGCTGAATATTTATATACAAGAAAATCGACGTTATAGCTGAACATAAGATTGTCGAATTCTTCCAAATGCACTGCTGTTATGGCTTTATGTCAACTCCAGTAAAAAGAAAAAAGCTAATTAACTTTAATATGTAAAGTTAATGATTTGAAGGAAACTGATATGGATATCCTAATGTGTATAGGCAAGAGAAGCGGTTTTATTTCTAAATATAAAATTGTGAAATTTTTCCAAATGCACTGCCGTTATGGCTTTATGTCAACTTTAGTAAGATGAAGAAATTAAATAACTTCTTTATGTAAAGTTGATGATTTAAAGCAACTTGCTATGGATTTCGAAACATGTATATGCAAAGAAATCGGTTTTATACCTGAATGTAAAATTATGAAATTTTTCCAAGTACACTGCCTTTTTGGTTTTATGTCAACTTTAGTAAGATGAAGAAAGTTAATTAACTTAAATATGTAAAGTTAATGATTTGAAGCAACTTGATATGGATTTCTAAATGTGTATAAACAAGAAAAGCGGTTTTATTCCTTAATGTAAAATTGTGCAATTTTTCCAAATGCACTGCCGTTATGGGTTTATGTCAACTTTAGTAAGATGAAGAAATTAAATAACTTCATTATGTAAAGTTAATGATTTGAAGCAACTTGTTATGGATTTCGAAGTGTGTATGCAAGGAAATCGGTTTTATTTCTAAATGTAAAATTGTGGAATTTTTCCAAATGCACTGCCGTTATGGTTTTATGTCAACTTTAGTAAGAGGAAGAAAGTTAATTAACTTTAATATGTAAAGTTAATGATTTGAAGCAATTTGATATGGATTTCGAAATGTGTATATGCAAGGAAATCGGTTTTATAAATAAATGTAAATTTATGAACTTGATATGGATTTCTAAAATAAAGAAAAGCGGTTTTATTTTTAAATGTAAAATTGTGGAATTTTTCCAAATGCACTGCCGTTATGGCTTTATGTCAACTCCAGTAAAAAGAAGAAAGCCAATTAACTTTAATATGTAAAGTTAATGATTTGAAGCAATTTGATATGGATTTCGAAATGTGTATTTGCAAGCAAATCGGTTTTATACCTAAACGTTAATGAAGTTAATGTTTTGAGGAAACTCGATATGGATTTCTAAATGTGTATATGCAAGAAAATCGGTTTTATACCTACATGTAAAATTGTAGAATTTTTCCAAATGCACTGCCGTTATGGCTTTATGTCAACCTTAGTAAGATGAAGAAATTAAATAACTTCAGTCTGTAAAGTTAATGATTTGAAGCAAATTGCTAGTGATTTCGAAATGTGTATATGCAAGGAAATTGGTTTTATACCTAAATGTAAAATTATGAAATTTTTCCAAATACACTGCTGTTATGGCTTTATGTCAACTGCAGTAAAAAGAAGAAAGCCAATTAACTTTAATATGTAAAGTTAAAGATTTGAAGCAACTCTATATGGATTTCGAAATGTGTATATGTAAGGAAATCGGTTTTATACCTAAATGTAAAATTATGATCTTGATATGGATTTCTAAATGTGTATGAGAAAGAAAAGCGGTTTTATTTCTAAATGTAAAATTGTGGAATTTTTCCAAATGCACTGCCGTTATGGTTTTATGTCAACTTTAGTAAGAGGAAGAAAGTTAATTAACTTTAATATGTTAAGTTAATGATTTGAAGCACCTTGATATGGATTTCTAAATGTGTATGTGCAAGGAAATCGGTTTTATAAATAAATGTAAAATTAGGAACTTGATATGGATTTCTAAATGTGCATAAGTAAGAAAAGCGGTTTTATTTCTAAATGTAAAATTGTGAAATTTGTTTTTTTTTTTTTTTTGCAAGAAAATCGGTTTTATTTCTAAATGTAAAATTGTGGAATTTTTCCAAATGCACTGCCGTTATGGTTTTATGTCAACTTTAGTAAGAGGAAGAAAGTTAATTAACTTTAATATGTAAAGTTAATGATTTGAAACACCTTGATATGGATTTCTAAATGTGTATATGCAAGGAAATCGGTTTTATAAATAAATGTAAATTTATGAACTTGATATGGATTTCTAAAATAAAGAAAAGCGGTTTTATTTTTAAACGTAAAATTGTGGAATTTTTCCAAATGCACTGCCGTTATGGTTTTATGTCAACTTTAGTAAGAGGAAGAAAGTTAATTAACTTTAATATGTAAAGTTAATGATTTGAAGCACCTTGATATGGATTTCTAAATGTGTATA
This sequence comes from Bactrocera tryoni, assembly GCF_016617805.1. Taxonomy (NCBI): domain Eukaryota; kingdom Metazoa; phylum Arthropoda; class Insecta; order Diptera; family Tephritidae; genus Bactrocera; species Bactrocera tryoni. The sequence continues at coordinate 13,151 of NW_024395693.1, read as the reverse complement.
TGCAAGGAAATCGGTTTTATAAATAAATGTAAATTTATGAACTTGATATGGATTTCTAAAATAAAGAAAAGCGGTTTTATTTTTAAATGTAAAATTGTGGAATTTTTCCAAATCCACTGCCGTTATGGTTTCATGTCAACTCTAGTAAAAAGAAGAAAGCCAATTAACTTTAATATGTAAAGTTAATGATTTGAAGCAATTTGATATGGATTTCGAAATGTGTATTTGCAAGCAAATCGGTTTTATACCTAAACGTTAATGAAGTTAATGTTTTGAGGAAACTCGATATGGATTTCTAAATGTGTATATGCAAGAAAATAGGTTTTATACCTAAATGTAAAATTGTAGAATTTTTCCAAATGCTCTGCCGTTATGGCTTTATGTCAACCTTAGTAAGATGAAGAAATTAAATAACTTCATTCTGTAAAGTTAATGATTTGAAGAAAATTGCTAGTGATTTCGAAATGTGTATATGCAAGGAAATTGGTTTTATACCTAAATGTAAAATTATGAAATTTTTCCAAATACACTGCTGTTATGGCTTTATGTCAACTGCAGTAAAAAGAAGAAAGCCAATTAACTTTAATATGTAAAGTTAAAGATTTGAAGCAACTTGATATGGATTTCGAAATGTGTATATGTAAGGAAATCGGTTTTGTACCTAAATGTAAAATTATGATCTTGATATGGGTTTCTAAATGTGTATGAGAAAGAAAAGCGGTTTTATTTCTAAATGTAAAATTGTGAAATTTTTCCAACTTTAGTAAGATGAAGAAATTAAATAACTTCATTATGTAAAGTTGATGATTTGAAGCAACTTGCTATGGATTTCGAAATATGTATATGCAAGGAAATCGGTTTTATACCTGAATGTAAAATTATGAAATTTTTCCAAATACACTGCCGTTTTGGTTTTATGTCAACTTTGGTAAGATGAAGAAAGTTAATTAACTTTAATATGTAAAGTTTATGATTTGAAGCACCTTGCTATGGATTTCTAAATGTGTATATGCAAGAAAATCGATTTTATACATAAATGTAAAATTATGGAATTTTTCCAAATACACTGCCGTTATGGCTTTATATCAATTTTAGTAAGATGAAGAGAGATAATTAACTTTAATATGTAAAGTTAATGATTTGAAACTAATTAAATAATTATCTTTAATATGTAAAGTTAATGGTTTGAAGCAACTTGATATGTGTTTATAAATGTGTATATGCAAGGAAATCGGTCTTATACCTAAATGTGAAATTATGAAATTTTTCCACACACACTGCCGTTATGGCTTTGTGTCAACTTTAGTAAGATGAAGAAAGTTAATTAATTTTAATATGTAAAGTTAATGATTTGAAGCACCTTGATATGGATTTCTAAATGTGTATATACAAGAAAATCGATTTTATACCTAAATGTAAATTTATGGTATTTTTCCAAATGCACTGCTGTTATGGCTTCATGTCCATTTTAGTAAGTTGAAGAAAGTTAACTAACTTTAATATGTAAAGTTATTGATTTGAAGCAACTCGATATGGATGTTTAAATGTGTGTAAACAAGAAATGCGGTTTTATTCCTAAATGTAAAATTGTGGAATTTTTCCAAATGCACTGCCGTTATGGATTTATGTCAACTATAGTAAGATGAAGAAAGTTAATTAACTTTAGTAAGTAAAGCTAATGATTTGAAGAAACTCGATATGGATTTCTAAATGTGTATATGCAAGGCAATCGGTTTTATACCTAAATGTAAAATTATGGTATTTTTCCAAAAGCACTGTTTTTTTATGTCAACTTCAGTAAAAAGAAGAAAGCTAATTAACTTTAATATGTGAAGCTAATGATTTGAGGAAACTCGATATGGATTTCAAAATGTGTATATGCAAGAAAATCGGTTTTATACATAAGTGTAAAATTATGGTATTTTTCCAAATGCACTGCTGTTATGGCTTCATGTCATCTCCAGTAAAAAGAAGAAAGTTAATTAACTTCATTATGTAAAGTTAATGATTTGAAGCAACTTGATATGATTTTCGAAATGTGTATATGCAAGGAAATCGGTTTTATACCTAATTGTAAAATTATGAAATTTTTCCAAATACACTGCCGTTTTGGTTTTATGTCAACTTTAGTAAGTTGAAGAAAGTTAATTAACTTTAATATGTAAAGTTAATGATTTGAAGGAACTTGATATGTGTTTCTAAATGTGTATATGCAAGAAAATCGGTCTTATACCTAAATGTGAAATTGTTGAATTTTCCCAAATGCACTGCCGATATGGCTTTGTGTCAACTTTAGTAAGATGAAGAAAGCTAATTAACTTTAATATGTAAAGTTAATGATTTGAAGGAACTTGATATGTGTTTCTAAATGGGTATATGCAAGGAAATCGGTCTTATACCTAAATGAGAAATTGTTGAATTTTCCCAAATGCACTGCCGATATGGCTTTGTATCAATTTTAGTAAGATGAAGAAAGTTAATTAACTTTAATATGTAAAGTTAATGATTTGAAGGAACTTGATATGTGTTTCTAAATGTGTATATGCAAGGAAATCATTCTTATACCTAAATGTGAAATTGTTGAATTTTCCCAAATGCACTGCCGATATGGCATTGTGTCAACTTTAGTAAGATGAAGAAAGCTAATTAACTTTAATATGTAAATTTAATGATTTGAAGCACCCTGCTATGGATTTCTAAATGAGTACATACAAGAAAATCGATTTTATACCTAAATGTAAAATTATAGTATTTTTCCAAATGCACTGCTGTTATGGCTTTATGTCAACTCCAGTAAAAAGAAGAAAGCTAATTAACTTTAACATGTAAAGTTAATGATTTGAGGAAACTCGATGTAGATTTCAAAATGTGTATACGCAAGAAAAGCGGTTTTATTCCTAAATGTAAAATTGTGGAATTTTTACAAATGTACTACCGTTATGTATTTATGTAGAGTTTAATAAGATGAAGAAAATAAATAACTTCATTATGTAAAGTTAATGATTTGAAGCAACTTTATATGATTTTCGAAATGTGTATATGCAAGGAAGTCGGTTTTATACATAAATGTAAAATTATGGAATTTTCCCAAATACACTGCCGTTATAGTTTTATATCAACTTTAGTAAGATGAAGAGAGATATTTAACTTTAATATGTAAAGTTAATGATTTGAAGGAACTTGATATGTGTTTCTAAATGTGTATATGCAAGGAAATCGGTCTTATACCTAAATGAGAAATTGTTGAATTTTCCCAAATGCACTGCCGATATGGCTTTGTGTCAACTTTAGTAAGATGAAGAAAGTTAATTAACTTTAATATGTAAAGTTAATGATTTGAAGGAACTTGATATTTGTTTCTAAATGTGTATATGCAAGGAAATCGGTCTTATACCTAAATGTGAAATTGTTGAATTTTCCCAAATGCACTGCCGATATGGCTTTGTGTCAACTTTAGTAAGATGAACAAAGCTAATTAACTTTAATATGTAAATTTAATGATTTGAAGCACCCTGCTATGGATTTCTAAATGAGTATATACAAGAAAATTGATTTTATACCTAAATGTAAAATTATGGTATTTTTCCAAATGCACTGCTGTTATGGCTTTATGTCAACTCCAGTAAAAAGAAGAAAGCTAATTAACTTTAATATGTAAAGTTAATGATTTGAGGAAACTCGATGTAGATTTCAAAATGTGTATACGCAAGAAAATCGGCTTTATACCTAAATGTAAAATTGTGGAATATGTGAAGATTTGAGGAAAATCGTTATGGATTTCTAAATGTTACATGCAAGGAAATCGGTTTTATACATAAATGTAAAATTATGGAATTTTTCCAAATACACTGCCGTTATGGTTTTATATCAACTTTAGTAAGATGAAGCGAGATAATTAACTTTAGTATGTAAAGTTAATGATTTGAAGGAACTTGATATGTGTTTCTAAATGTGTATATGCAAGGAAATCGGTCTTATACCTAAATGTGAAATTGTTGAATTTTCCCAAATGCACTGCCGATATGGCTTTGTGTCAACTTTAGTAAGATGAAGAAAGCAAATTAACTTTAATATGTAAAGTTAATGATTTGAAGCACCTTGATATGGATTTCTAAATGTGTATATACAATAAAATCGATTTTATACCTAAATGTAAAATTGTGGAATTTTTCAAAATGCACTACCGTTATGGCCTTATGTTAACTTAAGTAAGAAGAAGAAAGTTAATTAACTTTATTATGTAAAGTTAATGATTTGAAGCAATTATGTGGATGTCTAAATGTGTGTAAACAAGAAATGCGGTTTTATTCCTAAATGTAAAATTGTGGTATTTTTCCAAATGCACTTCCGTTATGGCTTTATGTCCACTTTAGTAAGTTGAAGAAAGTTAACTAACTTTAATATGTAAAGGTAATGATTTGAAGCAACTTGATATGGATTTCTAAATGTATAAGCAAGAAACTCGGTTTTATTCCTAAATGTAAAATTGTGGAATTTTTCCAAATGCACCGCGGTTATGGCTTCATGTCATCTCCAGTAAAAAGAAGAAAGTTAATTAACTTTAATATGTAAAGTTAATGATTTGAGGAAACATGATATGGATTTCTAAATGTGTATAAGCAAGAAAAGCGGTTTTATTCCTGAATGTAAAATGGTTGAATTTTTCCAAATGCACTGCCGTTATGGCTTTATGCCAACTTTAGTAAGATGAAGAAATTAAATAACTTCATTATGTAAAGTTAATGATTAGAAGCAACTTGCTATGGATTTCGAAATGTGTATATGCAAGGAAATCGGTTTTATACCTAAATGTAAAATTATGAAATTTTTCCAAATGCACTGCTGTTATGGCTTTATGTCAACCTTAGTTAGATTAAGAAAGTTTATTAACTTAAATATGTGAGTTAATGATTTGAGGAAACTCGATATGGATTTCTAAATGTGTATATGCAAGGAAATCGGTTTTATTCCTAAATGTAATATTGTGGAATTTTTCCAAATGCACTGCTGTTATGGCTGTATGTCAACCTTAGTAAAATGAAGAAAGTTAATTAACTTTAATAAGTAAAGTTAATGAATTGAAGCTAATTAAATAATTAACTTTAATATGTAAAGTTAATGATTTGAAGCAACTTGATATGTGTTTCTAAATGTGTAAATGCAAGGATATCGGTCTTATACCTAAATGTAAAATTGTGGAATTTTTCGAAATGCACTGCCGCTATGGCTTTATGTCAACTCCAGTAAAAAGAAGAAAGTTATTTAATTTTAATATGTAAATTTAATGATTTGAAGCAACTGGATATGTGTTTCTAAATTGTATATGCAAGGAAACCGGTCTTATACCTAAATGTAAAATTGTGAAATTTTTCCAAATGAACTGCCTTTATGGCTTTTTGTCAACTTTAGTAAGATGAAGAAATTAAATAACTTCATTACGTAAACTTAATGATTTGCAGCAACTTGCTATGGATTTCGAAATGTGTATATGCAAGGAAATCGGTTTTATACCTAAATGTAAAATTATGGCATTTTTCCAAATGCACTGCCGTTATGAATTTTTGTCAACTTTAGTAAGATGAAGAAAATAAATAACTTCATTATGTAAAGCTAATGATTTGAAGCAACTTGCTATGGATTTCGAAATGTGTATATGCAAGGAAATCGGTTTTATACCTAAATGTAAAATTATGGTATTTTTCCAAATGCACTGCTGTTATGGCTTTATGTCAATTCCAGTAAAAAGAAGAAAGCTAATTATCTTTAATATGTAAAATTAATGATTTTAAGCAACTTGATATGAATGTCTAAATGTGTATAAGCAAGAAAAGCAGTTTTATTCCTAAATGTAAAATTAAGGAATTTTTCCAAATGCATTGCCGTTATGGCTTTATGTCAAATTTAATAAAATGAAGATATTAAATAACTTCATTATGTAAAGTTAATGATTTAAAGCAACTTGCTCTGGATTTCGAAATGTGTATATGCAAATAAATCGGTTTTATACCTAAATGTAAAATTATGAAATTTTTCCAAATACACTGCCGTTATGGTTTTATGTCAACTTTAGTAAGATGAAGATATTAAATAACTTCATTATGTAAAGTTAATGATTCGAAGCAACTTGATATGGATTTCTAAATGTGTATAAGCAAGAAAAGCGGTTTTATTCCTACATGTAAAATTGTGGAATTTTTCCAATTGCACTGCCGTTATGGATTTATGTTAACTTTAGTGAGTTGAAGAATGTTAATTAACTTTAATATGCAAAGTTAATCATTTGAAGCAATTTGATATGGATTTCTAAATGTGTATATGCAAGCAAATCGGTTTTATACCTAAATGTAAAATTATGGTATTTTTCCACATGCACTGCTGTAATGGTTTTATGCCAACTTTAGTAAGTTGAAGAATGTTAATTAACTTTAATATGCAAAGTTAATCATTTGAAGCAATTTGATATGGATTTCTAAATGTATATAAGCAAGAAACTCGGTTTTATTCCTAAATGTAAAATTGTGGAATTTTCCCAAATGCAATGCCGTTATGGCTTTATGTCAACTTTAGTAAGATGAAGATATTAAATAACTTCATTATGTAAAGTTAATGATTCGAAGCAACTTGATATGGATTTCTAAATGTGTATAAGCAAGAAAAGCGGTTTTATTCCTACATGTAAAATTGTGGAATTTTTCCAAATGCACTGCCGTTATGGATTTATGTTAACTTTAGTAAGTTGAAGAATGTTAATTAACTTTAATATGCAAAGTTAATCATTTGAAGCAATTTGATATGGATTTCTAAATGTATATAAGCAAGAAACTCGGTTTTATTCCTAAATGTAAAATTGTGGAATTTTTCCAAATGCAATGCCGTTATGGCTTTATGTCAACTTTAGTAAGATGAAGATATTAAATAACTTCATTATGAAAGTTGATGATTTGAAGCAACTTGCTAAGGATTTCGAAATATGTATATGCAAGGAAATCGGTTTTATACCTAAATGTAAAATTATGAAATTTTTTCAAATACACTGCCGCTATGGCTTTATGTCAACCCTAGTAAAAAAAAAAAAGGTAATTAACTTTAATATGCTATAGTTATGATTTGAGGCAACTCAATATCGATTGCTATATATGTATATACAAGAAAATCGACATTATAGCTGAACATAAGATTGTCGAAGTCTTCCAAATGCACTGCCGTTATGGCGTTATGTCAACTTTAGTAAGATGAAGATATTAAATAACTTCATTATGTAAAGTTAACGATTTGAAGCAACTCGCTATGGACTTTGAATTATTCATATAAAAGAAAATCAGTTTTATACCTAAATGTAAAATTATGAAAATTGTCCAAATACGCTGCCGTTATAGTTTCATGTCAACTTTAGTAATATGAAGAAAGTTAGTTAACTTTAATATGTGAAGTTTATGATTTGAGGAAACTCGGTAAGGATTTCTAAATGTGTATATGCAAGGAAAACGGTTTTATTCCTAAATGTTAAATTGTGGAATTTTTCCAAATGCAATGCCGTTAAGGCTTTATGTCAACTTTAGTAAGATGAAGATATTAAATAACTTCATTATGTAAAGTTAATAATTTGAAGAAACTCGAAATGGATTTCTAAATGTGTATATGCAAGCAAATCGGTTTTATACCTAAATGTAAAATTGTGGAATTTTTCCAAATGCACTGCCGCTATGGCTTTATGTCAACTCAAGTAAAAAGAAGAAAGTTAGTTAACTTTAATATGCTATAGTAATGATTTGAGGCAACTCAATATCGATTGCTTAATGTGTATATACAAGAAAATCGACATTATAGCTGAACTTAAGATTGTCGAATTCTTCCAAATGCACTGCTGTTATGGCTTTATGTCAACTCTAGTAAAAAGAAGAAAGCTAATTAACTTTAATATGTAAAGCTAATGATTTGAAGCAACTTGATATGGATTTCTAAATGTGTATAAGCAAGAAAATCTGTTTTATTCTAAAATGTAAAATTGTGAAATTTTTCCAAATGCATTGCCGTTATGGCTTTATGTCAACTTTAGTAAGATGAAGAAATTAAATAACTTCATTATGTAAAGTTAACGATTTGAAGCAACTCGCTATGGACTTTGAATTATTCATATACAAGAAAATCAGTTTTATACCTAAATGTAAAATTATGAAAATTGTCCAAATACGCTGCCGTTATAGTTTCATGTCAACTTTAGTAATATGAAGAAAGTTAGTTAACTTTAATATGTGAAGTTTATGATTTGAGGAAACTCGGTAAGGATTTCTAAATGTGTATATGCAAGGAAAACGGTTTTATTCCTAAATGTTAAATTGTGGAATTTTTCCAAATGCAATGCCGTTAAGGCTTTATGTCAACTTTAGTAAGATGGAGATATTAAAGAACTTCATTATGTAAAGTTAATAATTTGAAGAAACTCGAAATGGATTTCTAAATGTGTATATGCAAGAAAATCGGTTTTATACCTAAATGTAAAATTGTGGAATTTTTCCAAATGCACTGCCGTTTTGGTTTTATGTCAACTTTAGTAAGATGAAGAAAGTTAAATAACTTTAATAAGTAAAGTTAATGATTTGAAGCAACTTGCTATGGATTTCGAAATGTGTATATGTAAGGAAATCGGTTTTATTCCTAAATGTAAAATTGTGGAATTTTTTCAAATGTACTGATGTAGGGCTTTATGTCAACTCCAGTAAAAAGAAGAAAGCTAATTAACTTTAATATGTGAAGTTTATGATTTGAGGAAACTCGGTAAGGATTTCTAAATGTGTATATGCAAGAAAATCTGTTTTATTCTAAAATGTAAAATTGTGAAATTTTTCCAAATGCACTGCCGTTATGGCTTTATGTCAACTTTAGTAAGATGAAGAAATTAAATAACTTCATTATGTAAAGTTAACGATTTGAAGCAACTCGCTATGGACTTTGATTTATTCATATACAAGAAAATCAGTTTTATACCTAAATGTAAAATTATGAAAATTGTCCAAATACGCTGCCGTTATAGTTTCATGTCAACTTTAGTAATATGAAGAAAGTTAGTTAACTTTAATATATGAAGTTTATGATTTGAGGAAACTCGGTAAGGATTTCTAAATGTGTATATGAAAGAAAATCTGTTTTATTCTAAAATGTAAAATTGTGAAATTTTTCCAAATGCACTGCCGTTATGGCTTTATGTCAACTTTAGTAAGATGAAGAAATTAAATAACTTCATTATGTAAAGTTAACGATTTGAAGCAACTCGCTATGGACTTTGATTTATTCATATACAAGAAAATCAGTTTTATACCTAAATGTAAAATTATGAAAATTTTCCAAATACGCTACCGTTATAGTTTCATGTCAACCCCAGTAAAAAAAAAAAAGTTAATTAACTTTAATATGCTATAGAAATGATTTAAGGCAACTCAATATCGATTGCTCAATATGTATATACAAGAAAATCGGCATTATAGCTGAACATAAGATTGTCGCATTTTTCCAAATGCACTGCTGTTATGGCTTTATGTCAACTCTAGTAAAAAGAAGAAAGCTAATTAACTTTAGTATGTAAAGTTAATGATTTGAAGCAACTTGATATGGATTTCTAAATGTGTATGTATAAGCAAGAAAATCTGTTTTATTCTGACATGTAAAATTGTGAAATTTTTCCAAATGCACTGCCGTTATGGCTTTATGTCAACTTTAGTAAGATGAAGAAATTAAATAACTTCATTATGTAAAGTTAACGATTTGAAGCAACTCGCTATGGACTTTGAATATTTCATATACAAGAAAATCAGTTTTATACCTAAATGTAAAATTATGAAAATTTTCCAAATACGCTACCGTTATAGTTTCATGTCAACCCCAGTAAAAAAAAAAAAGTTAATTAACTTTAATATGCTATAGTAATGATTTGAGGCAACTCAAAATCGAATGCTATATATGTATATACAAGAAAATCGACATTATAGCTGAACATAAGATTGTCGAATTCTTCCAAATGCACTGCTGTTTTGGCTTTATGCCAACTCCAGTAAAAAGAAGAAAGCTAATTAACTTTAATATGTTATAGTAATGATTTGAAGCAACTCAGTATCGATTGCTAAATATGTTAATGCAAGAAAATCGCTTTTATACCTAAATGTAAAATTGTGGAATTTTTCCAAATGCACTGCCGCTATGGCTTTATGTCAACTCCAGTAAAAAGAAGAAAGTTAATTAACTCTAATATGCTATAGAAATGATTTAAGGCAACTCAATATCAATTGCTAAATATGTATATACAAGAAAATCGGCATTATAGCTGAACATAAGATTGTCGAATTTTTCCAAATGCACTGCTGTTATGGCTTTATGTCAACTCCAGTAAAAAGAAGAAAGCTAATTAACTTTAATATGTAAAGTTAATGATTTGAAGCAACTTGATATGGATTTCTAAATGTGTATAAGCAAGAAAAGCGGTTTTATTCCTACAAGTAAAATTGTGGAATTTTTCCAAATGCACTGCCGTTATGGATTTATGTCAACTTTAGTAAGATGAAGAAATTAAATAACTTCATTATGCAAAGTTAATGATTTGAAGCAACTTGATATGAATTTCTTAATGTGTATGTGCAAGGAAATCAGTTTTATACTTAAACGCAAAATTATGTAATTTTTCCAAATGCACTGCTGTTCTGGCTTTATGTCAAAGTTAGTAAGATGAAGAAAGTTAATTAACTTTAGTATGTGAAGTTTAAGACTTGAAGCACCTTAATATGGATTTCTAAATGTGTATAAGCAAGAAAATCAGTTTTATACCTAAATGTAAAATTGTTGAATTTTCCCAAAGGCACTGCCGATATTGCTTTACGCACACTCCAGTAAGAAGAAGAAAGATAATAACCTTTAATATGTGAAGTTAATGATTTGAGGAAACACGATATGGATTTCTAAATGTGTATATGCAAGAAAATCGGTTTTATACCTAAATGTAAAATTGTGGAATTTTTCCAAATGCACTGCCGTTATGGCTTTATGTCAACTTTAGTAAGATGAAGAAAGTTAATTAACTTTAGTATGTGAAGTTAATGATTTGAGGAAACTCGATATGGATTTCTAAATGTGTATATGCAAGGAAATCGGTTTTATTCCTAAATGTAATATTGTGGAATTTTTCCAAATGCACTGCCGTTATGGTTTTTTGTCAACTTTAGTAAGATGAAGAAAGTTAATTAACTTTAGTATGTGAAGTTAATGATTTGAGGAAACTCGATATGGATTTCTAAATGTGTATATGCAAGGAAATCGGTTTTATTCCTAAATGTAATATTGTGGAATTTTTCCAAATGCACTGCCGTTATGGTTTTTTGTCAACTTTAGTAAGATGAAGAAAGTTAATTAACTTTAGTATGTGAAGTTAATGATTTGAGGAAACTCGATATGGATTTCTAAATGTGTATATGCAAGGAAATCGGTTTTATTTCTAAATGTAAAATTATGAAATTTTTCCAAATACACTGCCGTTATGGTTTTATGTCAACTTTAGTAAGATGAAGAAAGTTAATTAATTTTAAAATGTAAAGTTAATGATTTGAAGCAACTTGATATGGATTTCTAAATGTGTATGTATAAGCAAGAAAAGCGGTTTTATTCCTTAATGCAAAATTGTGGAATTTTTCCAAATGCACTGCCGTTGTGGCTTTATGTCAACTTTAGTAAGATGAAGAAAGTTAATTAACTTTAATATGTAAAGTTAATGATTTGAAACAACTTGAAATGGATTTCTAAATGTGTATAAACAAGAAAAGCGGTTTTATTCCTTAATGTAAAATTGTGGAATTTTTCCAAATGCACTGCCGTTATGGTTTTATGTCAACTTTAGTAAGATGAAGAAAGTTAATTAATTTTAAAATGTAAAGTTAATGATTTGAAGCAACTTGATATGGATATCTAAATGTGTATATGCAAGGAAATCGGTTTTATTTCTAAATGTAAAATTATGAAATTTTTCCAAATACACTGCCGATATGGTTTTATGTCAACTTTATTAAGATGAAGAAAGTTAATTAATTTTAAAATGTAAAGTTAATGATTTGAAGCAACTTGATATGGATTTCTAAATGTGTATGTATAAGCAAGAAAAGCGGTTTTATTCCTTAATTTAAAATTGTGGTATTTTTCCAAATGCACTGCCGTTATGGCTTTATGTCAACTTTAGTAAGATGAAGAAATTAAATAACTTCATTATGTGCAGTTAGTGATTTGAAGCAACTTGCTATGGATTTCAAAGTGTATATGCAAGGAAATCGGTTTTATTCCTAAATGTAAAATTGTGGAATTTTTCCAAATGAACTGCCGTTATGGTTTTATGTCAACTTTAGTAAGAGGAAGAAAGTTAATTAACTTTAATATGTAAAGTTAATGATTTACTGCACCTTGATATGGATTTCTAAATGTGTATATGCAAGGAAATCGGTTTTATAAATAAATGTAAAGTTATGAACTCGATATGGATTTCTAAATGTGTATATGCAAGGAAATTGGTTTAATTCCAAAATGTAAAATTGTGGAATTTTTCCAAATGCACTGCCGTTATGGTTTTATGTCAACTTTAGTAAGATGAAGAAAGTTAATTAACTTTAATATGTAAAGTTAATGATTTGCAGCAACTTGATATGGATTTCTAAATGTGTATATGCAAGGAAATCGGTTTTATTTCTAAATGTAGAATTATGAAATTTTTCCAAATACACTGCCGTTATGGTTTTATGTCAACTTTAGTAAGATGAAGAAAGTTAATTAATTTTAAAATGTAAAGTTAATGATTTAAAGCAACTTGATATGGATTTCTAAATGTGTATGTATAAGCAAGAAAAGCGGTTTTATTCCTTAATGTAAAATTGTGGAATTTTTCCAAATGCACTGCCGATATAGCTTTATGTCAACTTTAGTAAGATGAAGAAATTAAATAACTTCATTATGTGCAGTTAGTGATTTGAAGCAACTTGCTATGGATTTCAAAGTGTATATGTAAGGAAATCGGTTTTATTCCTAAATGTAAAATTGTGGAATTTTTCCAAATGAACTGCCGTTATGGTTTTATGTCAACTTTAGTAAGAGGAAGAAAGTTAATTAACTTTAATATGTAAAGTTAATGA